>NC_079190.1:2173500-2416000 GCF_029499605.1 Hyla sarda
TTGGTGTGCGGGCTCTGAGTGGTGTCCTTCATATAAGGATATACTGGCGTTGGTGTGCGGGCTCTGGTGTGTCCTTCATATAAGGATATACTGGCGTTGGTGTGCGGGCTCTGGTGTGTCCTTCATATAAGGATATACTGGCGTTGGTGTGCGGGCTCTGGTGTGTCCTTCATATAAGGATATACTGGCGTTGGTGTGCGGGCTCTGGTGTGTCCTTCATATAAGGATATACTGGCGTTGGTGTGCGGGCTCTGGTGTGTCCTTCATATAAGGATATACTGGCGTTGGTGTGCGGGCTCTGGTGTGTCCTTCATATAAGGATATACTGGCGTTGGTGTGCGGGCTCTGGTGTGTCCTTCATATAAGGATATACTGGCGTTGGTGTGCGGGCTCTGGTGTGTCCTTCATATAAGGATATACTGGCGTTGGTGTGCGGGCTCTGGTGTGTCCTTCATATAAGGATATACTGGCGTTGGTGTGCGGGCTCTGGTGTGTCCTTCATATAAGGATATACTGGCGTTGGTGTGCGGGCTCTGGTGTGTCCTTCATATAAGGATATACTGGCGTTGGTGTGCGGGCTCTGGTGTGTCCTTCATATAAGGATATACTGGCGTTGGTGTGCGGGCTCTGGTGTGTCCTTCATATAAGGATATACTGGCGTTGGTGTGCGGGCTCTGGTGTGTCCTCCATATAAGGATATACTGGCGTTGGTGTGCGGGCTCTGGTGTGTCCTTCATATAAGGATATACTGGCGTTGGTGTGCGGGCTCTGGTGTGTCCTTCATATAAGGATATACTGGCGTTGGTGTGCGGGCTCTGGTGTGTCCTTCATATAAGGATATACTGGCGTTGGTGTGCGGGCTCTGGTGTGTCCTTCATATAAGGATATACTGGCGTTGGTGTGCGGGCTCTGGTGTGTCCTTCATATAAGGATATACTGGCGTTGGGGTGCGGGCTCTGGTGTGTCCTTCATATAAGGATATACTGGCGTTGGGGTGCGGGCTCTGGTGTGTCCTTCATATAAGGATATACTGGCGTTGGTGTGCGGGCTCTGGTGTGTCCTTCATATAAGGATATACTGGCGTTGGTGTGCGGGCTCTGGTGTGTCCTTCATATAAGGATATACTGGCGTTGGTGTGCGGGCTCTGGTGTGTCCTTCATATAAGGATATACTGGCGTTGGTGTGCGGGCTCTGGTGTGTCCTTCATATAAGGATATACTGGCGTTGGTGTGCGGGCTCTGGTGTGTCCTTCATATAAGGATATACTGGCGTTGGTGTGCGGGCTCTGGTGTGTCCTTCATATAAGGATATACTGGCGTTGGTGTGCGGGCTCTGGTGTGTCCTTCATATAAGGATATACTGGCGTTGGTGTGCGGGCTCTGGTGTGTCCTTCATATAAGGATATACTGGCGTTGGTGTGCGGGCTCTGGTGTGTCCTTCATATAAGGATATACTGGCGTTGGTGTGCGGGCTCTGGTGTGTCCTTCATATAAGGATATACTGGCGTTGGTGTGCGGGCTCTGATGTGTCCTTCATATAAGGATATACTGGCGTTGGTGTGCGGGGTCTGGTGTGTCCTTCATATAAGGATATACTGGCGTTGGTGTGCGGGCTCTGGTGTGTCCTTCATATAAGGATATACTGGCGTTGGTGTGCGGGCTCTGGTGTGTCCTTCATATAAGGATATACTGGTGAATGTCTCCATTATAACCTCAGTGTTGAGGGATTAGACAATGTATTGTTACATCTACCACAGTAGTGACCTATATTTCTTGTATTGTAAAACTCAGGAAAAACCTCTGGCAGCTTTTCTGGCGTTTTTTTAGGTGTACAAAAAAAAAACCAAGTGGAAACCTAGCCTAAATGTCATGAATTGATTAGTTTACTTACACGTAATATTCCATAATGATATATTTTATTGGAGGTTGTCTAATTTATTTATGAAAAAACTTTATTTTGAGTATCAAAAACTCAAAACAGGGGGAAATGTAAAATATTATGTATTTTTAATATACATTGTAACTCATGCAGGGTAATTGTATTAGGTTATACAATCCAAGATGGCTGACACTTGACATTTAGGAAAGCCAGCTGAAACCTTTAGATAGAATTGCTGAGCCAGAGATATTTCAGTATATACTATTTGGAGAATAGTCACGTAGTCAATGTTGAAACTGCAGAAGTACCATATATGTTAGTGTAGCAGTATCCAATCAGATAACAATGTAGCCATTACATAATGTATACACCCATAAGTTAAAGATATATTCAAGCCAACCCACTAGGAGGAGATATATACTATATAGCAGGGGTCCTCAAACTACGGCCCGCGGGCCACATGCGGCCCGCGGAGCGCATTTACCCGGCCCGCCAGGTGTTTTTGACTCAGGACATCCCTGTGTTCCGAAAGATGCTTTCGGAACACAAGGATGCATCTGTTAAGTCCCTGCGGCCCGCGTTTACTTTAAAAACACGGGGACCGCCGGGAACAGGCACACGCAGCGACGTCACTGACGTCCCATGCGTGCCCCCATGGCAACGGAGCGGAGAAGCAGAGAAGAAGCAAGGACGTGCGCTGGAGGTAAGTGTTTACCAGCGGCGCGTCCCTTCGGTGTTCTGACCACCGATCCTCCGGTCCTGCTATGGCCGGAGCGGTGGTCGGAACACTGAAATGGGGCAGTACACAGGCATACAGCCTCCAGCCATGGCTGGAGGCTGTATGCCTGTGGGGGGACATACTGCCAATGTAATTTGGGGGACTATATTGCACCTAATGTGGGGGAACATACTGCACCTAATGTGGGGGAACATACTGCACCTAATGTGGGGGAACATACTGCAAGCCTAATGTGGGGGACTATACTGCCAGCCTAATGTGGGGGAACATACTGCCAGCCTAATGTGGGGGACTATACTGCCAGCCTAATCTGGGGGAACATACTGCCAGCCTAATGTGGGGGACTATATTGCACCTAATGTGGGGGAACATACTGCCAGCCTAATGTGGGGGGCTATATTGCACCTAATGTGGGGGAACATACTGCCAGCCTAATGTGGGGGACTATATTGCACCTAATGTGGGGGAATATACTGCCAGCCTAATGTGGGGGACTATATTGCACCTAATGTGGGGGGCTATATTGCACCTAATGTGGGGGAACATACTGCCAGCCTAATGTGGGGGACTATATTGCACCTAATGAGGGAGAACATACTGCCAGCCTAATGTGGGGGGACTATATTGCACCTAATGTGGGGGGACTATACTGCCAGCCTAATGTGGGGGACTATATTGCACCTAATGTGGGGGAACTATGCTGCCAGCCTAATGTGGGGGACTATATTGCACCTAATGTGGGGGAACATACTGCCAGCCTAATGTGGGGACTATATTGCACCTAATGAGGGGGGACTATACTGCACCTAATGTGGGGGAACTATACTTCCAGCCTAATGTGGGGGACTATATTGCACCTAATGTGGGGGACTATACTTCCAGCCTAATGTGGGGGAATATATTGCACCTAATGTGGGGGAACTATACTGCTAGCCTAATGGGGGGGACTATATTGCACCTAATGTGGGGGGACTATACTGCCAGCCTAATGTGGGGGACTATATTGCACCTAATGTGGGGAACTATACTGCCAGCCTAATGTGGGGGACTATATTTCGCCTAATGTGGGGGACTATATTGCACCTAATGTGGGGGACTATATTGCACCTAATGTGGGGGAACTACAACCTAATGTGGGGGACTATACTGCACCTAATGTGGGGGAACTATACTGCACCTAATGTGGGGGAACTACAACCTAATGTGGGGGAACTATACTGCACCTACTGTGGGGGAACTACAACCTAATGTGGGGGAACTATACTGCACCTAATGTGGGGGAACTACAACCTAATGTGGGGGAACTATACTGCACCTAATGTGGGGGAACTATACTGCACCTAATGTGGGGGAACTACAACCTAATGTGGGGGAACTATACTGCACCTAATGTGGGGGACTATATTGCACCTAATGTGGGGAAACATACTGCCAGCCTAATGTGGGGGGGGGGGGGTGACTATATTGCACCTAATGTGGGGGAACTACAACCTAATGTGGGGGGACTATACTGCACCTAATGTGGGGGAACTCTACTGCACCTAATGTGGGGGAACTACAACCTAATGTGGGGGAACTATACTGCACCTAATGTGGGGGAACTACAACCTAATGTGGGGGAACTATACTGCACCTAATGTGGGGGAACTACAACCTAATGTGGGGGAACTATACTGCACTTAATGTGGGGGAACTACAACCTAATGTGGGGGAACTATACTGCACCTAATGTGGGGGAACTACAACCTAATGTGGGGGAACTACAACCTAATGTGGGGGAACTATACTGCACCTAATGTGGGGGAACTACAACCTAATGTGGGGGAACTATAGTGCACCTAATGTGGGGGAACTATAGTGCACCTAATGTGGGGGGAACTATAGTGCACCTAATGTGGGGGGAACTATACTGCACCTAATGTGGGGGGAACTATAGTGCACCTAATGTGGGGGGAACTATAGTGCACCTAATGTGGGGGGAACTATAGTGCACCTAATGTGGGGGGAACTACCCAGTTCCCATTGAAATACTGGTAAGTTTGTTGATTTAACTTTACTTGTTCTTCATTTTAAATATTGTATTTATTCGCGCTTTGTTTCTTCACTTCAGAATAAGATATATGCAGTGTGCATAGGAATTTGTTGATAGTTTTTTTTTATTTATTTTTTACTCCGGCCCTCCAACGGTCTGAGGGACCATGAACTGGCCCCCTGTTTAAAAAGTTTGAGGACCCCTGCTATATAGGTATATTTATGGATAGAAGACACAGGTTTATTTAGGATGAACACGCCCACATATGTAAAGGACACACTTCAATCATAGTAAACACACCCATAGGGGGGGGGGCTATCACTACTACTACTACCACTACAAGTGCCGCAAGACTAATGAAGGAAACCAAGGAGGAAGGAAGGCGGGGCCAAGCCTGATGAAAGGATGATTCTAACAGAGGGGTCCACCTTAGGACTTCCCAAGATGGATCCAGCTCACACAAACCTACCCTTCCTACTGTACTACTTATGCAAGGACTGTTTTTACATGAGATTTCTTGTTTTATTCTGTCTGCCATGATGTCAAGAAGCTTACAATAAATGTATGTTTTTTTCATGCATGTAAGTGCTCCCTTATTCATTCAATGGTGACCGTGTCATAAACCATGACCGGTATACATATATAACAGATACAACACAAAGTCAACCAGCAGTACAATAACCACAAAAGTTACTTGACTGATACAATATAAAAAGATATCAGAGTCTGATACAGCACAAAAGCTATCAGAAGTACAGAAACACAAAATGTATTAGGGATACAGATCACCCAACAGATACCAGAGATTAAAAAAATACAAAATCTATGATACTTTTCATTCCCTTGACCGTATCCATTGAGTAGATAAAAAAATCAAAAATCTAAATCCAAGCAAAACATTTTTCCGAATCGAAAATGTCTATTAGATTTCTTAAAGCTCAAAAATCAAACAGAAATCTTATTAAGAAATGCATTTTCAATGTTAAGGTTGGCAAAAAGAAAATGTTACTGGTTCTCTCACAAGTTCTCCCGATTTGCTAAACTGTGGACTTAGATTTAAGCAGCAGCAGTCAGTCACCTGCAACTAAAACTCCTCTGTGAAATTGAGATCACACAGCGGGGAGATTACCGGTCGCTAAGGGCAAGTCCTAGAGGGTCAACAAAAGCCATCTCCCAGGCTCCCACATAACTGCCCAAAGGACACAGATAAGCTACAGATTCATAAAGAAATCAGCAGACTTACCGTCATCTTGTGGAGATTAGGCTCCTAGTTTTGAACAGTTCTGGGTCACCCTGGGTGGTCGGGAAGGTGTCGGTCCACCAGACTTGGCTCTTCCCTTGAGTGTGGTCCAGGGATCAGATCCCACTTCTGACACCAAATGTTAAGGTTGGCTGCTGTTTAGGCCTTAAAATGTATACTGCCGCTGTATACTGAGTGTTGACATAAGAAATAAACACCAGACAAAAAGTTGGTATATATCTCCTCAGCATACTGGCTAAAGAGCTGTCCCAAGGAGTTCTGTTTATTATACAGAAGTACATTTGACAAAAAGAGGAGGTTAGTTATCACGTCAAAATCATCAAGCTATATTTTGATTGGTTATTTGAGTATTGAGTCTGTATATATTAGCATATTAAGCATTCATTTCTTTCTTAGCCACAGGTCACTATTCTACCGGAAAATTCTGGATGTATCTGTCCTTCTGCACAGTCTATCCTTCTTCAAATGTTTTGTCCCCACCTCCAAACTCTTCTTTATCTTGCTTATTTTGGCCTTATCCCAAGGTTTTCATCTTAGTTACAAGCAAATAGCAAGCTGATATATAGGTTAAAGGTAACAAATATCTTTCTGCAGCATTAGCAATGGCATAAAAGTATTAATATATTGATCAGCCATCAGAATCATTATAATAAATTTCAACAACAGGACCCATGATGATAGGACCTGTGATAACTGGACCCGTGATGACAGGACCCATGATGATAGGACCCGTGATGATAGGACCTGTGATAATCAGACCCATGATAATAGGACTGATGATGACAGGACCCATGATGATCAGACCCATGATGATCAGACCCATGATGATAGGACCCATGGTGACAGGACCCGTGATGATAGGACCCATGATGATAGGACCTGTGATAATCAGACCCATGATGAGAGGACCCATGATGAGAGGACCCATGATTATAGGACCCGTGATGACAGGACCCATGATGATAGGACCTGTGATAATCAGACCCATGATGATCAGACCCATGATTAGAGGACCCATGATGATAGGACCCGTGATGACAGGACCCATGATGATAGGACCCATGATGATAGGACCTGTGATAATCAGACCCATGATGACAGGACCCATGATGATCAGACCCATGATGAGAGGACCCATGATGATAGGACCCGTGATGACAGGACCCATGATGATAGGACCTGTGATAATCAGACCCATGATGATAGGACCCATGATGATAGGACCTGTGATAATCAGACCCATGATGATCAGACCCATGATTAGAGGACCCATGATGATAGGACCCGTGATGACAGGACCCATGATGATAGGACCCATGATGATAGAACCTGTGATAATCAGACCCATGATGAGAGGACCCATGATGAGAGGACCCATGATGATAGGACCCATGATGACAGGACCCATGATGACAGGACCCATGATGACAGGACCCATGATGAACAGACCCATGATGATCAGACCCATGATGATAGGACCCATGATGATAGGACCCATGATGATAGGACCTGTGATAATCAGACCCATGATGACAGGACCCATGATGAGAGGACCCATGATGACAGGACCCATGATGACTGGACCCGTGATGATAGGACCCGTGATGATAGGACCCGTGATGATAGGACCCATGATGATAGGACCTGTGATAATCAGACCCATGATGACAGGACCCATGATGAGAGGACCCATGATTATAGGACCCGTGATGACAGGACCCATGATGACAGGACCCATGATGATCAGACCCATGGTGACAGGACCCATGATGAGAGGACCCATGATTATAGGACCCGTGATGATAGGACCCATGATGATAGGACCTGTGATAATCAGACCCATGATGAGAGGACCCATGATGAGAGGACCCATGATTATAGGACCCGTGATGATAGGACCCATGATGATAGGACCTGTGATAATCAGACCTATGATGATCAGACCCATGATTAGAGGACCCATGATGATAGGACCCGTGATGACAGGACCCATGATGATAGGACCCATGATGATAGGACCTGTGATAATCAGACCCATGATGACAGGACCCATGATGATCAGACCCATGATGAGAGGACCCATGATGATAGGACCCGTGATGACAGGACCCATGATGATAGGACCTGTGATAATCAGACCCATGATGATAGGACCCATGATGATAGGACCTGTGATAATCAGACCCATGATGACAGGACCCATGATGACAGGACCCATGATGATTGGAACCCATGATGACAGGACCCATGATGATTGGAACCCGTGATGACTGGACCCATGATGACAGGACAAGTGATGATAGGACCCATGATGATTGGAACCCGTGATGACTGGACCCATGATGACAGGACAAGTGACGATAGGACCCATGATGACAGGACCCGTGATGATCAGATATTCAATATAAATAAGATAGAGGGTGTAATCAGCACCTGGGTGTGGTGTCGTGCACCTGAGTCTCCACGGTTTCTCAGCACAACATAGTCCCATACAAAAAATGCACTTCACACCATAGATTCAGTGTTCTCCAACAAACCACTTTACTTTAGCCGCATGTTTCCATACAAAAACTTATTTTACGGACATAGTGTGATAGAACACATAATATTCACCCAGTGCTCGTCGCTGATGAGGTCTACGGCATTACTTCAAACTCCAGCCGGAGCTCCGTGCAATAATGTCCATGCTGGCCGTGTCTCCTGCCTTCTTTTCCGAACAGTGGATGACTGCTCACCCGGAGGTGGGGAAACCAGGCGACGTTTCAGGATCTCTCCCTTTCTCAAGCCTAATGTGAATAAACCCACCAGCGCTACTTATACATCATACTCTGGCGAGATTTCATATCTATAAAGTTAAAATCATGATGATCAGACCTATGATGATAGGACCCATGATGACAGGACCCATGATAATAGGACCCATGATAATAGGACCCATGATGGTAAGACCCATGATGACAGGACAAGTGATGATAGGACCCATGATGACAGGACCCATGATGATCAGACCCTTGATGACAGGACACATTATGATAGGACACATGATGATAGGACCCATGATGACAGGACCCATGATGACAGGACCCATGATGATAGGACCCATGATGATCAGACCCTTGATGACAGGACACATTATGATAGGACACATTATGATAGGACCCATGATAACAGGACCCATGATGACAGGACCATGGTGGTAAGACCCATGATGATAGGACCCATGATGACGGAACCCGTGATGATAGGACCTGTGGTGATAGGACCCGTGGTGATAGGACCCATGATCTGACCTGAGGACTGTATCAAGGAGACAAGAAGGTGATGACATCAATGGAGGAGAGTGGTGCGGGTGATAAGTAACTGATCTGACACAAGCAAGAAATGCTGCTAGTGTTGTGCCGACATCTTTCATGTGGAAAAGACCAAATAAAGCCGGCATCCTTCATCATCGCCCTTGTGCAGCTGTAACACATGAGGCAAATGTGTATGTACCAAGACTAACACCAAGAAGACCCATAAATGCTGCCAAAAGTCTAAAATGATCAGATTATCCTATATTTGTCTCTGGAAGGAGATGTAGATCGGCATGTAGTTTGCCCAAATGGCGCAGGGAGAACAGCAGCCCTTCACATTCCAGGCGTTATCTGCACATTATTGCGCTGGTGCATTATTTAGTCTTCCTAGCAGTGAAAGAAGACGCATTACAAGAGGGTAAAAAAACCATCGATGGGCAGAGTGCACGTCTGAGAAATAACAAAAACCACTATAAGGCCAAGTACAAGATCTGGGAATTTTTATTAACAAACAAATACAAAATTAAATATTATTACAATAAAAATGTACATGGGTATCCTGACTCTCCTAGGTGATGAATACAGTAAGAGGTGAGGACCATGGAGATGATTCCGAGAGAACATTTTGTCACAATCAGGCTGATTCCACCCAAAATACATCACCTTGTGATAATGTTATAACTGTCTGTGAAAAACACAAGGGGTAAAAATCTTATTGGGTCCTATAGCATTTCCCACATTCCAAACATGAATCTGGTTTTGTCTCTCTGTGATTTCTCTGAGTTTCCTTAAAAAAACTTCTGATACTCTTAGAACATCAGGTCGACTTCTCTTCTGTGTGAATACTCTGATCGCCTTCAGGAAAACAACCTTCCCCGCTTTCTGACCATGAATATGGATGCTCTTCTGTATGACTGCTTTCATGTACAACAAGATGTTTTTTCTTTGTAAAACATTTCCCGCATACTGAACATGAATATGGTTTAACTCCTGTGTGGATTCTCTGATGATCCCTAAGTTTGTCTCTAGAAATAAAATATTTCTCACATTCAGAACATGGAAATGTCTTTTCTCCTTTGTGCCTTTTCTCATGTATAACCAGATTATATTTTTTTGTAAAACATTTACCACATTCTGAACATGTAAATGGTTTCTCTCCTGTGTGAATTCTTTGATGATCCGCAAGTTTGTCTTTAGTGATAAAACATTTCTCACATTCTGAACATGAATGTGGTTTCTCTCCTGTGTGCCTTCGCTCATGTTTAACAAGATTATATTTTTTTGTAAAACCTTTCCCACAAAGGGAACATGTGTGCAGATTATTTCCTGCATGAATTCTCTCATGTATAACAAGGCTTGATTTATTTTTTAAAAAAATGCCACATTTAGAACATGGAAATGGTATCTCTCCAGTGTGAATTCTCTGATGATTCTTAAGTTTAGCTCTAGTAATGAAACATTTTCCACATTCTGAACATGAATACGGCTTCTCTCCTGTGTGAATTCGCACATGTGTAACAAGATGTGATTTATCGGTAAAACATTTTCCACATTCTGAACATGAATACGGCTTCTCTCCTGTGTGAATTCTCTCATGCATAACAAGATGCGATTTATTTGTAAAACATTTCCCACACTCTGAACATGAGAATGGCTTTTCTCCTGTGTGAATTCTCTCATGTTTAACAAGATTTGATTTATCTGTAAAACATTTCCCACATTCTGAACAGGAATACAACTTTTCCCCTGTGTGTCTTCTTTTATGTTGATTAAGACCGGATTTACGTGTAAAACGTTTCCAACACAGTAAACATGAATACGGCTTCTCTCCTGTGTGGCTCCTTTTGTGTTTGCAAAGAGATGAGCTGTGTGTAAACTCTTTCCCACATTCATCACATTGATACCTTTTCCCACCTTTCTCATCTGTCCTTGAGGTAACAATGTGTGGTTGGTGATGATCAGGGGGATTATTATAAGATAGATCTGGATGGACTTTAGGGGTAAGGAGGTCTTCACCTGAGTAGCGCTCCATGATCTCTCCATCTTCTCCTGAGGAGCGCTCCATGATCTCTCCATCTTCTTCTTTATAATTTATAGATAACATGACGTTTCCCTTTTCTGTTTGAATAAAATTTTGATTTAGTTTTATATAAAAAACAAAAAAAACAAAACAAAACACAGAGTCGAGAAATATGCATTATTGGCAAAAATAACCCATAGAGAGTTTCTGGTGCATCCAGCAGGGACTCCTGTCTATATATGTCACCAATCTCCTTTTAAACCACATGTGATTCCAGACATATAATGCTTTGTATTAGAGATAGAAATGTCTAGATGTACCTGGGGAAACCTGTGTAGAGTCTGACTAATGGCCATAAAACAACCCTCCCAACATACAGTAAGGTGTGTATAGTCACATGACAAAGCTAAGATATAAGAGGATCTGATAAGACCCAGCTAAGATATAACAGGATCTGATAAGACCCAGCTAAGATATAACAGGATCTGATAAGACCCAGCTAAGATATAAGAGGATCTGATAAGACCCAGCTAAGATATACCAGGATCTGATAAGACCAGCTAAGATATAACAGGATCTGATAAGACCAGCTAAGATATAAGAGGATCTGATAAGACCCAGCTAAGATATAAGAGGATCTGATAAGACCCAGCTAAGATATAACAGGATCTGATAAGACCCAGCTAAGATATAACAGGATCTGATAAGACCCAGCTAAGATATAAGAGGATCTGATAAGACCCAGCTAAGATATAAGAGGATCTGATAAGACCCAGCTAAGATATAAGAGGATCTGATAAGACCCAGCTAAGATATAACAGGATCTGATAAGACCCAGCTAAGATATAACAGGATCTGATAAGACCCAGCTAAGATATAAGAGGATCTGATAAGACCCAGCTAAGATATAACAGGATCTGATAAGATGCAGCTAAGATATAACAGGGATCTGATAAGACCCAGCTAAGATATAAGAGGATCTGATAAGACCCAGCTAAGATATAAGAGGATCTGATAAGACCCAGCTAAGATATAAGAGGATCTGATAAGACCCAGCTAAGATATAAGAGGATCTGATAAGACCCAGCTAAGATATAAGAGGATCTGATAAGACCCAGCTAAGATATAACAGGATCTGATAAGACCCAGCTAAGATATAACAGGATCTGATAAGACCCAGCTAAGATATAACAGGATCTGATAAGACCCAGCTAAGATATAAGAGGATCTGATAAGACCCAGCTAAGATATAACAGGATCTGATAAGATGCAGCTAAGATATAACAGGGATCTGATAAGACCCAGCTAAGAT
Organism: Hyla sarda; assembly: GCF_029499605.1. Classification (NCBI taxonomy): domain Eukaryota; kingdom Metazoa; phylum Chordata; class Amphibia; order Anura; family Hylidae; genus Hyla; species Hyla sarda. The sequence continues at coordinate 2,186,036 of NC_079190.1, forward strand.
ATAAGAGGATCTGATAAGACCCAGCTAAGATATAAGAGGATCTGATAAGACCCAGCTAAGATATAACAGGATCTGATAAGACCCAGCTAAGATATAACAGGATCTGATAAGACCCATCTAAGATATAACAGGATCTGATAAGACCCAGCTAAGATATAACAGGATCTGATAAGACCCAGCTAAGATATAACAGGATCTGATAAGACCCAACTAAGATATAACAGGATCTGATAAGACCCAGCTAAGATATAAGAGGATCTGATAAGACCCAGCGAAGATATAACATGATCTGATAAGACCCAGCTAAGATATAACAGGATCTGATAAGACCCAGCTAAGATATAACAGGATCTGATAAGACCCAGCTAAGATATAAGAGGATCTGATAAGACCCAGCTAAGATATAAGAGGATCTGATAAGACCCAGCTAAGATATAACAGGATCTGATAAGACCCAGCTAAGATATAAGAGGATCTGATAAGACGCAGCTAAGATATAACAGGGATCTGATAAGACCCAGCTAAGATATAACAGGATCTGATAAGACCCAACTAAGATATAAAAGGATCTGATAAGACCCAGCTAAGATATAACAGGGATCTGATAAGACCCAGCTAAGATATAAGAGGATCTGATAAGACCCAGCTAAGATATAAAAGGATCTGATAAGACCCAGCTAAGATATAAGAGGATCTGATAAGACCCAGCTAAGATATAACAGGATCTGATAAGACCTAGCTAAGATATAAGAGGATCTGATAAGACTCAGCTAAGATATAAAAGGATCTGATAAGACCCAGCTAAGATATAAGAGGATCTGATAAGACCCAGCGAAGATATAACAGGATCTGATAAGACCCAGCTAAGATATAACAGGATCTGATAAGACCCAGCTAAGATATAAGAGGATCTGATAAGACCCAGCTAAGATATAACAGGGATCTGATAAGACCCAGCTAAGATATAAGAGGGATCTGATAAGACCAGCTAAGATATAAGAGGGATCTGATAAGACCCAGCTAAGATATAACAGGATCTGATAAGACCCAGCTAAGATATAAGATGATCTGATAAGACCCAGCTAAGATATAACAGGATCTGATAAGACCCAGCTAAGATATAAGATGATCTGATAAGACCCAGCTAAGATATAAGAGGATCTGATAAGACCCAGCTAAGATATAAGAGGGATCTGATAAGACCCAGCTAAGATATAAGAGGATCTGATAAGACCCAGCTAAGATATAACAGGATCTGATAAGACCCAGCTAAGATATAACAGGATCTGATAAGACCCAGCTAAGATATAACAGGATCTGATAAGACCCAGCTAAGATATAAGAGGATCTGATAAGACCCAGCTAAGATATAACAGGGATCTGATAAGACCCAGCTAAGATATAACAGGGATCTGATAAGACCCAGCTAAGATATAACAGGATCTGATAAGACCAGCTAAGATATAAGAGGATCTGATAAGACCCAGCTAAGATATAAGAGGATCTGATAAGACCCAGCTAAGATATAACAGGATCTGATAAGACCCAGCTAAGATATAACAGGATCTGATAAGACCCAGCTAAGATATAACAGGATCTGATAAGACCCAGCTAAGATATAAGAGGATCTGATAAGACCCAGCTAAGATATAAGAGGATCTGATAAGACCCAGCTAAGATATAACAGGATCTGATAAGACCCAGCTAAGATATAACAGGATCTGATAAGACCCAGCTAAGATATAACAGGATCTGATAAGACCCAGCTAAGATATAAGAGGATCTGATAAGACCCAGCTAAGATATAACAGGATCTGATAAGATGCAGCTAAGATATAACAGGGATCTGATAAGACCCAGCTAAGATATAACAGGGATCTGATAAGACCCAGCTAAGATATAACAGGATCTGATAAGACCCATCTAAGATATAACAGGATCTGATAAGACCCAGCTAAGATATAACAGGATCTGATAAGACCCATCTAAGATATAACAGGGATCTGATAAGACCCAGCTAAGATATAACAGGATCTGATAAGACCCAGCTAAGATATAACAGGATCTGATAAGACCCAGCTAAGATATAACAGGATCTGATAAGACCCATCTAAGATATAACAGGATCTGATAAGACCCAGCTAAGATATAACAGGATCTGATAAGACCCAGCTAAGATATAACAGGATCTGATAAGACCCAACTAAGATATAACAGGATCTGATAAGACCCAGCTAAGATATAAGAGGATCTGATAAGACCCAGCGAAGATATAACATGATCTGATAAGACCCAGCTAAGATATAACAGGATCTGATAAGACCCAGCTAAGATATAACAGGATCTGATAAGACCCAGCTAAGATATAAGAGGATCTGATAAGACCCAGCTAAGATATAAGAGGATCTGATAAGACCCAGCTAAGATATAACAGGATCTGATAAGACCCAGCTAAGATATAAGAGGATCTGATAAGACGCAGCTAAGATATAACAGGGATCTGATAAGACCCAGCTAAGATATAACAGGATCTGATAAGACCCAACTAAGATATAAAAGGATCTGATAAGACCCAGCTAAGATATAAGAGGATCTGATAAGACCCAGCTAAGATATAACAGGGATCTGATAAGACCCAGCTAAGATATAAGAGGGATCTGATAAGACCAGCTAAGATATAACAGGGATCTGATAAGACCCAGCTAAGATATAAGAGGGATCTGATAAGACCAGCTAAGATATAACAGGATCTGATAAGACCCAGCTAAGATATAACAGGATCTGATAAGACCTAGCTAAGATATAAGAGGATCTGATAAGACTCAGCTAAGATATAAAAGGATCTGATAAGACCCAGCTAAGATATAAGAGGATCTGATAAGACCCAGCTAAGATATAACAGGATCTGATAAGACCCAGCTAAGATATAAAAGGATCTGATAAGACCCAGCTAAGATATAAGAGGATCTGATAAGACCCAGCGAAGATATAACAGGATCTGATAAGACCCAGCTAAGATATAACAGGATCTGATAAGACCCAGCTAAGATATAAGAGGATCTGATAAGACCCAGCTAAGATATAACAGGGATCTGATAAGACCCAGCTAAGATATAAGAGGGATCTGATAAGACCCAGCTAAGATATAAGAGGGATCTGATAAGACCCAGCTAAGATATAACAGGATCTGATAAGACTCAGCTAAGATATAAGAGGGATCTGATAAGACCCAGCTAAGATATAACAGGATCTGATAAGACCCAGCTAAGATATAAGAGGATCTGATAAGACCCAGCTAAGATATAACAGGGATCTGATAAGACCCAGCTAAGATATAAGAGGGATCTGATAAGACCAGCTAAGATATAAGAGGGATCTGATAAGACCCAGCTAAGATATAACAGGATCTGATAAGACCCAGCTAAGATATAAGATGATCTGATAAGACCCAGCTAAGATATAACAGGATCTGATAAGACCCAGCTAAGATATAAGATGATCTGATAAGACCCAGCTAAGATATAAGAGGATCTGATAAGACCCAGCTAAGATATAAGAGGGATCTGATAAGACCCAGCTAAGATATAAGAGGATCTGATAAGACCCAGCTAAGATATAACAGGATCTGATAAGACCCAGCTAAGATATAACAGGATCTGATAAGATCCAGCTAAGATATAACAGGATCTGATAAGACCCAGCTAAGATATAACAGGATCTGATAAGACCCAGCTAAGATATAACAGGATCTGATAAGACCCAGCTAAGATATAAGAGGATCTGATAAGACCCAGCTAAGATATAACAGGATCTGATAAGACCCAGCTAAGATATAACAGGATCTGATAAGACCCAGCTAAGATATAAGAGGATCTGATAAGACCCAGCTAAGATATAACAGGATCTGATATGACCCAGCTAAGATATAACAGGATTTGATAAGACCAGCTAAGATATAAGAGGGATATGATAAGACCCAGCTAAGATATAACAGGATCTGATAAGACCCAGCTAAGATATAACAGGATCTGATAAGATGCAGCTAAGATATAACAGGGATCTGATAAGACCCAGCTAAGATATAAGAGGATCTGATAAGACCCAGCTAAGATATAAGAGGATCTGATAAGACCCAGCTAAGATATAACAGGATCTGATAAGACCCATCTAAGATATAACAGGATCTGATAAGACCCAACTAAGATATAACAGGATCTGATAAGACCCAGCTAAGATATAACAGGATCTGATAAGACCCAACTAAGATATAACAGGATCTGATAAGACCCAGCTAAGATATAAGAGGATCTGATAAGACCCAGCTAAGATATAACAGGATCTGATAAGACCCAGCGAAGATATAACATGATCTGATAAGACCCAACTAAGATATAACAGGATCTGATAAGACCCAGCTAAGATATAACAGGATCTGATAAGACCCAGCGAAGATATAACATGATCTGATAAGACCCAGCTAAGATATAACATGATCTGATAAGACCCAGCTAAGATATAACAGGGATCTGATAAGACCCAGCTAAGATATAAGAGGATCTGATAAGACCCAGCTAAGATATAACAGGATCTGATAAGACCCAGCTAAGATATAAGAGGATCTGATAAGACCCAGCTAAGATATAAGAGGATCTGATAAGACCCAGCTAAGATATAAGAGGATCTGATAAGACCCAGCTAAGATATAACAGGATCTGATAAGACCCAGCTAAGATATAAGAGGATCTGATAAGACCCAGCTAAGATATAACAGGATCTGATAAGACCTAGCTAAGATATAAGAGGATCTGATAAGACTCAGCTAAGATATAACAGGGATCTGATAAGACCCAGCTAAGATATAAGAGGATCTGATAAGACCCAGCTAAGATATAACAGGATCTGATAAGACCCAGCTAAGATATAACAGGATCTGATAAGACCCAGCTAAGATATAAGAGGATCTGATAAGACCCAGCTAAGATATAACAGGATCTGATAAGACCCAGCTAAGATATAACAGGATCTGATAAGACCCAGCTAAGATATAAGAGGATCTGATAAGACCCAGCTAAGATATAACAGGGATCTGATAAGACCCAGCTAAGATATAAGAGGGATCTGATAAGACCCAGCTAAGATATAACAGGATCTGATAAGACCCAGCTAAGATATAAGAGGATCTGATAAGACCCAGCTAAGATATAACAGGATCTGATAAGACCCAGCTAAGATATAACAGGATCTGATAAGACCCAGCTAAGATATAAGAGGATCTGATAAGACCCAGCTAAGATATAACAGGATCTGATATGACCCAGCTAAGATATAACAGGATTTGATAAGACCAGCTAAGATATAAGAGGGATATGATAAGACCCAGCTAAGATATAACAGGATCTGATAAGACCAGCTAAGATATAAGAGGATCTGATAAGACCCAGCTAAGATATAACAGGATCTGATAAGACCCAGCTAAGATATAACAGAATCTGATAAGACCCAGCTAAGATATAAGAGGATCTGATAAGACCCAGCTAAGATATAAGAGGATCTGATAAGACCCAGCTAAGATATAACAGGATCTGATAAGACCCAGCTAAGATATAACAGGATCTGATAAGACCCAGCTAAGATATAAGAGGATCTGATAAGACCCAGCTAAGATATAAGAGGATCTGATAAGACCCAGCTAAGATATAACAGGATCTGATAAGACCCAGCTAAGATATAACAGGATCTGATAAGACCCAGCTAAGATATAAGAGGATCTGATAAGACCCAGCTAAGATATAACAGGATCTGATAAGACCCAGCTAAGATATAACAGGATCTGATAAGACCCAGCTAAGATATAAGAGGATCTGATAAGACCCAGCTAAGATATAACAGGGATCTGATAAGACCCAGCTAAGATATAAGAGGGATCTGATAAGACCCAGCTAAGATATAACAGGATCTGATAAGACCCAGCTAAGATATAAGAGGATCTGATAAGACCCAGCTAAGATATAACAGGATCTGATAAGACCCAGCTAAGATATAACAGGATCTGATATGACCCAGCTAAGATATAACAGGATTTGATAAGACCAGCTAAGATATAAGAGGGATATGATAAGACCCAGCTAAGATATAACAGGATCTGATAAGACCAGCTAAGATATAAGAGGATCTGATAAGACCCAGCTAAGATATAACAGGATCTGATAAGACCCAGCTAAGATATAACAGAATCTGATAAGACCCAGCTAAGATATAAGAGGATCTGATAAGACCCAGCTAAGATATAAGAGGATCTGATAAGACCCAGCTAAGATATAACAGGATCTGATAAGACCCAGCTAAGATATAACAGAATCTGATAAGACACAGCTAAGATATAACAGAATCTGATAAGACCCAGCTAAGATATAAGAGGATCTGATAAGACCCAGCTAAGATATAAGAGGATCTGATAAGACCCAGCTAAGATATAACAGGATCTGATAAGACCCAGCTAAGATATAACAGGATCTGATAAGACCAGCTAAGATATAAGAGGGATCTGATAAGACCCAGCTAAGATATAACAGGATCTGATAAGACCTAGCTAAGATATAACAGGATCTGATAAGACCTAGCTAAGATATAACAGGATCTGATAAGACCCAGCTAAGATATAAGAGGATCTGATAAGACCCAGCTAAGATATAAGAGGATCTGATAAGACCCAGCTAAGATATAAGAGGATCTGATAAGACCCAGCTAAGATATAACAGGATCTGATAAGACCCAGCTAAGATATAAGAGGGATCTGATAAGACCCAGCTAAGATATAAGAGGATCTGATAAGACCCAGCTAAGATATAACAGGATCTGATAAGACCCAGCTAAGATATAACAGGATCTGATAAGACCTAGCTAAGATATAACAGGATCTGATAAGACCCAGCTAAGATATAAGAGGATCTGATAAGACCCAGCTAAGATATAAGAGGATCTGATAAGACCCAGCTAAGATATAAGAGGATCTGATAAGACCCAGCTAAGATATAACAGGATCTGATAAGACCCAGCTAAGATATAAGAGGGATCTGATAAGACCCAGCTAAGATATAAGAGGATCTGATAAGACCCAGCTAAGATATAACAGGATCTGATAAGACCCAGCTAAGATATAAAAGGGATCTGATAAGACCCAGCTAAGATATAAGAGGATCTGATAAGACCCAGCTAAGATATAACAGGATCTGATAAGACCCAGCTAAGATATAACAGGATCTGATAAGACCCAGCTAAGATATAACAGGATCTGATAAGACCCAGCTAAGATATAAGAGGGATCTGATAAGACCCAGCTAAGATATAACAGGATTTGATAAGACCCAGCTAAGATATAAGAGGATCTGATAAGACCCAGCTAAGATATAAGAGGATCTGATAAGACCCAGCTAAGATATCAGAGGATCTGATAAGACCCAGCTAAGATATAAGAGGATCTGATAAGACCCAGCTAAGATATAACAGGATCTGATAAGACCCAGCTAAGATATAACAGGGATCTGATAAGACCCAGCTAAGATATAAGAGGATCTGATAAGACCCAGCTAAGATATAAGTGGATCTGATAAGACCAGCTAAGATATAACAGGATCTGATAAGACCCAGCTAAGATATAAGAGGATCTGATAAGACCAGCTAAGATATAAGAGGGATCTGATAAGACCCAGCTAAGATATAAGAGGATCTAATAAGACCCAACTAAGATATAACAGGATCTGATAAGACCCAGCTAAGATATAAGAGGATCTGATAAGACCCAGCTAAGATATAAGAGGATCTAATAAGACCCAGCTAAGATATAAGAGGATCTGATAAGACCCAGCTAAGATATAAGAGGGATCTGATAAGACCCAGCTAAGATATAACAGGATCTGATAAGACCCAGCTAAGATATAACAGGGATCTGATAAGACCCAGCTAAGATATAACAGGGATCTGATAAGACCCAGCTAAGATATAACAGGGATCTGATAAGACCCAGCTAAGATATAAGAGGATCTGATAAGACCCAGCTAAGATATAACAGGGATCTGATAAGACCCAGCTAAGATATAACAGGATCTGATAAGACCAGCTAAGATATAACAGGGATCTGATAAGACCCAGCTAAGATATAAGAGGATCTGATAAGACCCAGCTAAGATATAAGAGGATCTGATAAGACCAGCTAAGATATAACAGGATCTGATAAGACCCAGCTAAGATATAACAGGATCTGATAAGACCCAGCTAAGATATAACAGGATCTGATAAGACCCAGCTAAGATATAAGAGGATCTGATAAGACCCAGCTAAGATATAAGAGGATCTGATAAGACCCAGCTAAGATATAAGAGGATCTGATAAGACCCAGCTAAGATATAAGAGGATCTGATAAGACCCAGCTAAGATATAACAGGATCTGATAAGACCCAGCTAAGATATAAGAGGGATCTGATAAGACCCAGCTAAGATATAACAGGATCTGATAAGACCCAGCTAAGATATAACAGGATCTGATAAGACCCAGCTAAGATATAACAGGATCTGATAAGACCCAGCTAAGATATAACAGGATCTGATAAGACCCAGCTAAGATATAACAGGGATCTGATAAGACCCAGCTAAGATATAACAGGATCTGATAAGACCCAGCTAAGATATAAGAGGATCTGATAAGACCCAGCTAAGATATAAGAGGATCTGATAAGACCCAGCTAAGATATAACAGGATCTGATAAGACCAGCTAAGATATAAGAGGATCTGATAAGACCCAGCTAAGATATAAGAGGGATCTGATAAGACCCAACTAAGATATAACAGGATCTGATAAGACCCAGCTAAGATATAAGAGGATCTAATAAGACCCAGCTAAGATATAAGAGGATCTGATAAGACCCAGCTAAGATATAACAGGATCTGATAAGACCCAGCTAAGATATAACAGGATCTGATAAGACCCAGCTAAGATATAACAGGATTTGATAAGACCCAGCTAAGATATAACAGGATCTGATAAGACCAGCTAAGATATAAGAGGATCTGATAAGACCCAGCTAAGATATAAGAGGGATCTGATAAGACCCAACTAAGATATAACAGGATCTGATAAGACCCAGCTAAGATATAAGAGGATCTAATAAGACCCAGCTAAGATATAAGAGGGATCTGATAAGACCCAGCTAAGATATAACAGGATCTGATAAGACCAGCTAAGATATAAGAGGATCTGATAAGACCCAGCTAAGATATAAGAGGATCTGATAAGACCCAGCTAAGATATAAGAGGATCTGATAAGACCCAACTAAGATATAACAGGATTTGATAAGACCCAGCTAAGATATAAGAGGATCTGATAAGACCCAGCTAAGATATAAGAGGATCTAATAAGACCCAACTAAGATATAACAGGATCTGATAAGACCCAGCTAAGATATAAGAGGATCTAATAAGACCCAGCTAAGATATAAGAGGATCTGATAAGACCCAGCTAAGATATAAGAGGATCTGATAAGACCCAGCTAAGATATAAGAGGGATCTGATAAGACCCAGCTAAGATATAAGAGGATCTGATAAGACCCAGCTAAGATATAACAGGATCTGATAAGACCCAGCTAAGATATAACAGGATCTGATAAGACCCAGCTAAGATATAACAGGATCTGATAAGACCAGCTAAGATATAACAGGATCTGATAAGACCCAGCTAAGATATAAGAGGATCTGATAAGACCCAGCTAAGATATAACAGGATCTGATAAGACCCAGCTAAGATATAACAGGGATCTGATAAGACCCAGCTAAGATATAACAGAATCTGATAAGACCCAGCTAAGATATAAGAGGGATCTGATAAGACCCAGCTAAGATATAAGAGGATCTGATAAGACCCAGCTAAGTTATAAGAGGATCTGATAAGACCCAGCTAAGATATAAGAGGATCTGATAAGACCCAGCTAAGATATAACAGGATCTGATAAGACCCAGCTAAGATATAAGAGGATCTGATAAGACCCAGCTAAGTTATAAGAGGATCTGATAAGACCCAGCTAAGATATAAGAGGATCTAATAAGACCCAACTAAGATATAACAGGATCTGATAAGACCAGCTAAGATATAAGAGGATCTGATAAGACCCAGCTAAGATATAAGAGGGATCTGATAAGACCCAACTAAGATATAACAGGATCTGATAAGACCCAGCTAAGATATAAGAGGATCTGATAAGACCCAGCTAAGATATAAGAGGATCTGATAAGACCCAGCTAAGATATAACAGGATCTGATAAGACCCAGCTAAGATATAAGAGGATCTAATAAGACCCAGCTAAGATATAAGAGGGATCTGATAAGACCCAGCTAAGATATAACAGGATCTGATAAGACCAGCTAAGATATAACAGGATCTGATAAGACCCAGCTAAGATATAAGAGGATCTGATAAGACCCAGCTAAGATATAACAGGATCTGATAAGACCCAGCTAAGATATAACAGGGATCTGATAAGACCCAGCTAAGATATAACAGAATCTGATAAGACCCAGCTAAGATATAAGAGGGATCTGATAAGACCCAGCTAAGATATAAGAGGGATCTGATAAGACCCAGCTAAGATATAAGAGGATCTGATAAGACCCAGCTAAGATATAAGAGGATCTGATAAGACCCAGCTAAGATATAACAGGATCTGATAAGACCCAGCTAAGATATAAGAGGATCTGATAAGACCCAGCTAAGATATAACAGGATCTGATAAGACCCAGCTAAGATATAACAGGATCTGATAAGACCCAGCTAAGATATAACAGGGATCTGATAAGACCCAGCTAAGATATAACAGGATCTGATAAGACCCAGCTAAGATATAACAGGATCTGATAAGACCCAGCTAAGATATAACAGGTAATAATTCATGTATTGGGGTTTTCGTTCGTGCAGTATTTGCCAATATAAATTTACTGACATTCTTACATACCTGGGGTAACACCTCCTGGCATTATTACATACCTTGGGTAACACATCCTGGAATTATTACATATCTGGGGTAACAACTCCTGGCATTATTACATACCTGGGGTAAAACCTCCTGGAATTATTACATATCTGGGGTAACAACTCCTGGCATTATTACATACCTGGTGTAACACCTTCTGGAATTATTACCTACCTGGGGTAACACCTCCTGGAATTATTACCTACCTGGGGTAACACATACTGGAATTATTACATATCTGGGGTAAAACCTCCTGGCATTATTACCTACCTGGGGTAACACCTCCTGGAATTATTACATATCAGGGGTAACACCTCCTGGCATTATTACATACCTGGGGTAACACCTCCTGGAATTATTACATATCTGGGGTAACAACTCCTGGCATTATTACATACCTGGTGTAACACCTTCTGGAATTATTACCTACCTGGGGTAACACCTCCTGGAATTATTACCTACCTGGGGTAACACATACTGGAATTATTACATATATGGGGTAAAACCTCCTGGCATTATTACCTACCTGGGGTAACACCTCCTGGAATTATTACATACCTGGGTTAACAACTCCTGGCATTATTACATACCTGGGGTAACACCTCCTGGAATTATTACATATCTGGGGTAACACCTCCTGACATTATTACATACCTGGTATAACACCTCCTGGAATTATTACATATCTGGGGTAACACCTCCTGGAATTATTACATACCTGGGGTAACACCTCCTGGAATTATTACATATCTGGGGTAACACCTACTGGCATTATTACATAACTGGGGTAACACCTCCTGGCATTATTACATACCTGGGGTAACACCTCCTGGAATTATTACATACCTGGGGTAACACCTCCTGGCATTATAACATACCTGGGGTAACACCTCCCAGAATTATTACATGCCTGGATTAACACCTCCTGGAATTATTACATACCTGAGGTAACACCTCCTGGCATTATAACATACCTGGGGTAACACCTCCTGGAATTATTACATACCTGGGGTAACACCTCCTGGAATTTCCTCCTTCACTTCCCTCATACACGGGTGATGGCCCCAAATCATTTCTTCTTCATTCTCCACTTTATTATTAGTCAGATCTCCCCCCTGATGTGACATATAGAACAATTCACTACAATACAGCAGACAGGAGGAGCAACAGAGACCCCCAAAATCTATGACTGCAGGACCCCCCTATTGAGATATAGGATCAGCCTCATCTACCTGATGGTTCTCTGGGACATTTCCCTCTGGACAGTCCTGGGAATACAGAGGGCGGGGACACCTCTCGGGTGGATTTCTATCAATGACTCCATCTGTAGGGAACACACAGGGAATGAATACATCAGTGCTGGATAGATTTCTATGTTACTAGGTAGTGAGAGTGATATCTATATATATATGTCTCTTCTTACCTTGTGATGTGAGGGGCCGGTGATCCTCCATCATGACCATGTCCTGGTACAGATCCTTGTGTCCTTCTACATACTCCCACTCCTCCATGGAGAAATAGACCGCCACATCCTGACACCTTATAGGAACCTGACACACAATGATACCGTCATCACCTGATCCCTCCATTACTGTATAATGTCCCAGCAGTGTCACCTCTCTAATCATCACCAGACCCCTCCATTACTATATAATGTCCCAGCAGTGTCACCTCTCCAGTCATCACCAGACCCCTCCATTACTGTATAATGTCCAGCAGTGTCACCTCTCATCACCAGACCCCTCCATTACTGTATAATGTCCCAGCAGTGTCACCTCTCATCACCAGAGCCCTCCATTACTGTATAATGTCCCAGCAGTGTCACCTCTCTAATCATCACTAGACCCCTCCATTACTGTATAATGTCCCAGCAGTGTCACCTCTCTAATCATCACTAGACCCCTCCATTACTGTATAATGTCCCAGCAGTGTCACCTCTCCAGTCATCACCAGATCCCTCCATTACTGTATAATGTCCCAGCAGTGTCACCTCTCTAATCATCACCAGACCCCTCCATTACTGTATAATGTCCCAGCAGTGTCACCTCTCTAATCATCACTAGACCCCTCCATTACTGTATAATGTCCCAGCAGTGTCACCTCTCTAATCATCACCAGACCCCTCCATTACTGTATAATGTCCCAGAAGTGTCACCTCTCCAGTCATCACCAGACCCCTCCATTACTGTATAATGTCCCAGCAGTGTCACCTCTCCAGTCATCACCAGACCCCTCCATTACTGTATAATGTCCAGCAGTGTCACCTCTCTAATCATCACCAGACCCCTCCATTACTGTATAATGTCCCAGCAGTGTCACCTCTCCAGTCATCTCCAGACCCCTCCATTACATGTCCCAGCAGTGTCACCTCTCTAATCACCACCAGATCACTCCATTACTGTATAATGTCCCAGCAGTGTCACCTCTCATCACCAGACCCCTCCATTACTGTATAATGTCCCAGCAGTGTCACCTCTCCAGTCATCACCAGATCCCTCCATTACTGTATAATGTCCCAGCAGTGTCACCTCTCCAGTCATCACCAGACCCCTCCATTACTGTATAATGTCCCAGCAGTGTCACCTATCCAGTCATCACCAGACCCCTCCATTACTGTATAATGTCCCAGCAGTGTCACCTCTCCAGTCATCACCAGACCCCTCCATTACTATATAATGTCCCAGCAGTGTCACCTCTCTAATCATCACCAGACCCCTCCATTACTGTATAATGTCCGAGCAGTGTCACCTCTCCAGTCATCACCAGACCCCTCCATTACTGTATAATGTCCCAGCAGTGTCACCTCTCTAGTCATCGCCAGACCCCTCCATTACTGTATAATGTCCCAGCAGTGTCACCTCTCCAGTCATCACCAGACCCCTCCATTACTGTATAATGTCCCAGCAGTGTCACCTCTCTAATCATCACCAGACCCCTCCATTACTGTAAAAAGTCCCAGCAGTGTCACCTCTCCAGTCATCACCAGACCCCTCCATTACTGTATAATGTCCCAGCAGTGTCACCTCTCTAGTCATCGCCAGACCCCTCCATTACTGTATAATGTCCCAGCAGGGTCTCCTCTCCAGTCATCACCAGACCCCTCCATTACTGTATAATGTCACAGCAGTGTCACCTCTCTAATCATCACCAGACCCCTCCATTACTATATAATGTCCCAGCAGTGTTACCTCTCATCACCAGACCCCTCCATTACTGTATAATGTCCCAGCAGGGTCTCCTCTCCAGTCATCACCAGACCCCTCCATTACTGTATAATGTCCCAGCAGTGTCACCTCTCTAGTCATCACCAGACTACTCCATTACTGTATAATGTCCCAGCAGGGTCACCTCTCATCACCAGACCCCTCCATTACTGTATAATGTCCCAGCAGTGTCACCTCTCCAGTCATCACCAGACCCCTCCATTACTGTATAATGTCCCAGCAGTGTCATCTTTCCAGTCATCACCAGACCCCTCCATTACTGTATAATGTCCCAGCAGTGTCACCTCTCCAGTCATCACCAGACCCCTCCATTACTGTATAATGTCCAGCAGTGTCCCCTCTCCAGTCATCACCAGACCCCCCATTACTATATAATGTCCCAGCAGTGTCACCTCTCATCACCAGATCCCTCCATTACTGTATAATGTCCCAGCAGAGTCACCTCTCATCAACAGACCCCTCCATTACTGTATAATGTCCCAGCAGAGTCACCTCTCATCACCAGACCTCTCCATTACTGTATAATGTCCCAGCAGTGTCACCTCTCTAATCATCACCAGACCCCTCCATTACTGTATAATGTCCGAGCAGTGTCACCTCTCCAGTCATCACCACACCCCTCCATTACTGTATAATATCCCAGCAGTGTCACCTCTCATCATCAGACCCCTCCATTACTGTATAATGTCCCAGCAGTGTCACCTCTCCAACCATCACCAGACCCCTCCATTACTGTATAATGTCCCAGCAGTGTCACCTCTCCAGTCATCACCAGACTCCTCCATTACTGTATAATGTCCCAGGAGTGTCACCTCTTTAATCATCACCAGACCCCTCCATTACTGTATAATGTCCCAGCAGTGTCACCTCTCCAGTCATCACCAGACCCCTCCATTACTGTATAATGTCCCAGGAGTGTCACCTCTTTAATCATCACCAGACCCCTCCATTACTTTATAATGTCCCAGCAGTGTCACCTCTCTAATCATCACCAGACCCCTCCATTACTGCATAATGTCCCAGAAGTGTCACCTCTCCAGTCATCACCAGACCCCTTCATTACTGCATAATGTCCCAGAAGTGTCACCTCTCCAGTCATCACCAGACCCCTCCATTACTGTATAATGTCCCAGCAGTGTCACCTCTCCAGTCATCACCAGACCCCTCCATTACTGTATAATGTCCCAGCAGTGTCACCTCTCTAGTCATCACCAGACCCCTCCATTACTATATAATGTCCCAGCAGTGTCACCTCTCTATCACCAGACCCCTCCATTACTGTATAATGTCCAGCAGTGTCCCCTCTCCAGTCATCACCAGACTCCTCCATTACTGTATAATGTGCCAGCAGTGTCACCTCTCCAGTCCTCACCAGACCCCTCCATTACTATATAATGTCCCAGCAGTGTCACCTCTCATCACCAGATCCCTCCATTACTGTATAATGTCCCAGCAGAGTCACCTCTCATCAACAGACCCCTCCATTACTGTATAATGTCCCAGCAGAGTCACCTCTCATCACCAGACCTCTCCATTACTGTATAATGTCCCAGCAGTGTCACCTCTCTAATCATCACCAGACCCCTCCATTACTGTATAATGTCCGAGCAGTGTCACCTCTCCAGTCATCACCACACCCCTCCATTACTGTATAATATCCCAGCAGTGTCACCTCTCATCATCAGACCCCTCCATTACTGTATAATGTCCCAGCAGTGTCACCTCTCCAACCATCACCAGACCCCTCCATTACTGTATAATGTCCCAGCAGTGTCACCTCTCCAGTCATCACCAGACTCCTCCATTACTGTATAATGTCCCAGCAGTGTCACCTCTCCAGTCATCACCAGACCCCTCCATTACTGTATAATGTCCCAGGAGTGTCACCTCTTTAATCATCACCAGACCCCTCCATTACTGTATAATGTCCCAGCAGTGTCACCTCTCCAGTCATCACCAGACCCCTCCATTACTGTATAATGTCCCAGGAGTGTCACCTCTTTAATCATCACCAGACCCCTCCATTACTGTATAATGTCCCAGCAGTGTCACCTCTCCAGTCATCACCAGACCCCTCCATTACTGTATAATGTCCCAGCAGTGTCACCTCTCTAATCATCACCAGACCCCTCCATTACTGCATAATGTCCCAGAAGTGTCACCTCTCCAGTCATCACCAGACCCCTCCATTACTGTATAATGTCCAAGCAGTGTCACCTCTCCAGTCATCACCAGACCCCTCCATTACTGTATAATGTCCCAGCAGTTTCGACTCTCCAGTTATCCCCAGACCCCTCCATTACTGTATAATGTCCCAGCAGTGTCACCTTTCATCACCAGACCCCTCCATTACTCTATAATGTCCCAGCAGTGTCACCTCTCATCACCAGACCCCTCCATTACTGTATAATGTCCCAGCAGTGTCACCTCTCATCACCAGACCCCTCCATTACTGTATAATGTCCCAGCAGTGTCACCTCTCCAGTCATCACCAGACCCCTCCATTACTGTATAATGTCCCAGCAGTGTCACCTCTCCAGTCATCACCAGACCCCTCCATTACTGTATAATGTCCCAGCAGTGTCACCTCTCCAGTCATCACCAGACCCCTCCATTACTGTATAATGACCCAGCAGTGTCACCTCTCCAGTCATCACCAGACTCCTCCATTACTGTATAATGTCCCAGCAGTTTCACCTCTCTAATCATCACCAGACCCCTCCATTACAGTATAATGTCCCAGCAGTGTCACCTCTCCAGTCATCACCAGACCCCTCCATTACTGTATAATGTCCCAGCAGTGTCACCTCTCCAGTCATCACCTGACCCATCCATTACTGTATAATGTCCCAGCAGTGTCACCTCTCATCATCACCAGACCCCTCCATTACTGTATAATGTCCCAGCAGTGTCACCTCTCCAGTCATCACCAGACCCCTCCATTACTGTATAATGTCCCAGCAGTGTCACCTCTCTAATCATCACCAGACCCCTCCATTACTGTATAATGTCCCAGCAGTGTCACCTCTCCAGTCATCACCAGACCCCTCAATTACTGTATAATGTCCCAGCAGTGTCACCTCTCTAGTCAGCAGCTCCATCATCTTGTTGATGAGCTCCAGGATCTCCTGATGACTGTTTCCCTTATGTATTAGTGAGTGCATTGGAGACCTTGATATAGGAACCTTCTCCCTGCTCCGGCCTTCACCCTCTTCAGTCACCATCTTCACTACCGTGTAATCCTGTGTACGGAGAGAGACATTGAGGTCACTTTATATCTTCACCTCTCCAGCCATGTCTGAGCTTTATGAAGAGATAGAAGACATGAGACGGACCTGATCTCCAGAATCCCTCACCTCTCCGGTCAGCAGGTAGATGATCTCTAGGGTGAGGTGTAAGATTCTCTCAGCCATCGGTTCTCTGTCCTTCTCCATCCTTAGGGGGTCAGTGAGGAAAATAGCTATATAGAGAGGACAGAGAGAGCAAGTCATATAACATCTCACCCCAATAATAGAGAACTGGAGAGGGGGAGCGAATCATATAACATTTCACCCCACTAATAGAGAACTCCTACTGGAGAGGGGGAGCGAGTCATATAACATCTCACCCCACTAATAGAGAACTTCTACTGGAGAGGGGGAGCGAATCATATAACATCCCACAGCACTAATAGAGAACTCCTACTGGAGAGGGGGAGCGAGTCATATAACATCTCACCCCACTAATAGAGAACTCCTACTGGAGAGGGGGAGCGAGTCATATAACATCTCACCCCACTAATAGAGAACTCCTACTGGAGAGGGGGAGCGAGTCATATAACATCTCACCCCACTAATAGAGAACTCCTACTGGAGAGGGGGAGCGAGTCATATAACATCCCACCCCACTAATAGAGAACTATTACAGGAGAGGGGGAGCGAGTCATATAACATCCCACCCCACTAATAGAGAACTCCTACTGGAGAGGGGGAGCGAATCATATAACATCCCACCCCACTAATAGAGAACTCCTACTGGAGAGGGGGAGCGAGTCATACAACATCCCACTCCACTAATAGAGAACTCCTACTGGAGAGGGGGAGCGAGTCATATAACATCCCACCCACTAATAGAGAACTATTACAGGAGAGGGGGAGCGAGTCATATAACATCCCACCCCACTAATAGAGAACTCCTACTGGAGAGGGGGAGCGAGTCATATAACATCCCACCCCACTAATACAGAACTCCTACTGGAGAGGGGGAGCGAGTCATATAACATCCCACCCCACTAATAGAGAACTCCTACTGGAGAGGGGGAGTGAATCATATAACATCCCACAGCACTAATAGAGAACTATTACAGGAGAGGGGGAGCGAGTCATATAACATCCCACCCCACTAATAGAGAACTCCTACTGGAGAGGGGGAGCGAGTCATATAACATCCCACCCCACTAATACAGAACTCCTACTGAAGAGGGGGAGCGAGTCATATAACATCCCACCCCACTAATAGAGAACTCCTACTGGAGAAGGGGAGCAAGTCATATAACATCCCACCACACTAATAGAGAACTCCTACTGGAGAAGGAGAGCTAGTCATATAACATCCCACCCCACTAATAGAGAACTCCTACTGGAGAGGGGGAGCGAATCATATAACATCCCACACCACTAATAGAGAACTCCTACTGGAGAGGAGGAGCGAATCATATAACATCCCACCCCACTAATAGAGAACTCCTACTGGAGAGGGGGAGCGAGTCATATAACATCCCACCACACTAATAGAGAACTCCTACTGGAGAGGGGGAGCGAGTCATATAACATCCCACCCCACTAATAGAGAACTCCTATTGGAGAGGGGGAGCGAGTCATATAACATCCCACCCCACTAATAGAGAACTCCTACTGGAGAGGGGGAGCGAGTCATATAACATCCCACCCCACTAATAGAGAACTCCTACTGGAGAGGGGGAGCGAGTCATATAACATCCCACCCCACTAATAGAGAACTCCTACTGGAGAGGGGGAGCGAGTCATATAACATCCCACCCCACTAATAGAGAACTCCTACTGGAGAGGGGGAGCGAGTCATATAACATCCCACCCCACTAATAAAGAACTCCTACTGAAGAGGGGGAGCGAGTCATATAACATCCCACCCCACTAATAGAGAACTCCTACTGGAGAGGGGGAGCGAGTCATATAACATCCCACCTACTAATAGAGAACTCTTACTGGAGAGGGGGAGCGAGTCATATAACATCCCACCCCACTAATAGAGAACTCCTACTGGAGAGAGGGAGAGAGTCATATAACATCCCACCTACTAATAAATAACTCCTATTGAAGAGGGGGAGCGAGTCATATAACATCCCACCCCACTAATAGAGAACTCCTACTGGAGAGGGGGAGCGAGTCATATAACATCCCACCTACTAATAAATAACTCCTATTGAAGAGGGGGAGCGAGTCATATAACATCTCACCTCACTAATAGAGAACTCTTACTGGAGAGGGGGAGCGAGTCATATAACATCCCACCCCACTAATAGAGAACTCCAACTGGAGAGGGGGAGTGAGTCATATAACATCCCACCCCACTAATAGAGAACTCCTACTGGAGAGGGAGAGAGAGTCATATAACATCCCACCCCACGAATAGAGAACTCCTACTGGAGAGGGGGAGCGAGTCATATAACATCCCACCCCACTAATAGAGATTCCTACTGGAGAGGGGGAGCGAGTCATATAACATCCCACCCCACTAATAGAGAACTCCTACTGGAGAGGGGGAGCAAGTCATATAACATCCCACCCCACTAATAGAGAACTCCTACTGGAGAGGGGGAGCGAGTCATATAACATCCCACCACACTAATAGAGAACTCCTACTGGAGAGGGGGAGCGAGTCATATAACATCCCACCCCACTAATAGAGAACTCTTACTGGAGAGGGGGAGCAAGTCATATGACATCCCACCCCACTAATAGAGAACTCCTACTGGAGAAGGGGAGTGAGTGATATAACATCCCACCCCACTAATAGAGAACTCCTACTGGAGAGGGGGAGCGAGTCATAACATCCCACCCCACTAATAGAGAACTCCTACTGGAAATGGGCAACTGTATGCTAACTCCACGTATATGGCAGACCGCACAATGCTGCAACACCTCTGCCATAGGGAATAGGGTCCCCATACTGAGGTGGACATCTGATAGGCAGAGATCACTGCAGATCAGCTCTATTCAACTGAATGGGACAGAACTGTAGTATCAGGCCCGGATACTACCAAGAGGATGGCACTGATCCTGGTAAATAATGAAGAGCATTATGGAGCACAGTGGCCCCTTCCAGCCAGCTGAGTAAAAGGGGGCAAATCCCACCACCTGATTTTGATGGCTCTCCTAACAATTTCATATCAATACTGTCCCAGAATTCCTCTTACTGGTGATTGCTTTCTCTCGATCCTATGACTATCCACCTGAAAGGATCTTCCACCAATGGACAGGAACCTTTCAATAGTAAAAACTGTGAATAAAACTATAAATAAATGATATGGGGGTGACCACCCGCAGAGCATTACACCTGAAGGCTAAGACATAGAATTAAAGGGCTCGTCCTTCTAAAGGAAAAGTAACTGATTAAGAAGACGAAAAGAAGATGTTGCTGTCACTTTTAGAAGATGTTTTGGTTCCTTAGATGGTCATCTCTCTCCCTATCACTCCTGCACTTCTCTGTGACCACCATCTCCTCCCTGAGCTCCGAGGTTTTGTTTTGTGTCCCTATTATATGATTCCAGATGAGCTGAGATATCGATAAAGGGAACCTGTCAGCTCTGTGTCATGTGCAAAGCTCAATTGTCAGGGAGGAGGTATCAAACCTCATCGTGCATGCCTTCTTCCTACCCATTCCTACCTTGAATAAGCAGAGCTTAGTGCTGGAATCCCAGACGTGAACCTCAATCAGTCAAGGCATGTAGGGATGGGGGAGGGAGGAGGCGTGCATGATGAGGCTTGTAGCTGCCTTCCTGACACTTGATCTCTGGCTATCATTCAATCATTCAAGGCAGGGCAAAGTGGGGGATGGAGGAGGCATGCATGATGAGGCTAAACAACACCTTCCTGACAGTTGAGCTCTGTATATCAATCAGTCAAGGCAGGGAGGAGTGGGGGAGGGAGGAGGCATGCATGGTGAGGCTTGGCGATTGCTTCCTGTCACTTGAGCTCTGTGCTTTACATAGATCTGGAATAAACTACCACACATACCTAACTGGCAAAACAAAGGCCTACTAACTGGCATGTATCGCCAACCAACTAACATTACAGACTCCACAGAAGCTTGAAGCAATGAATATTAGAAAAAATGTTGCGGAAAGACTGGCCTATTTCTAAAAGATCTGGTGCCTCCTACTCCGAATATTACGTTTAGATGTTCAAAAAATCTTCACAATTTGATTGTCCCAGGTAGATTTAGGAAAACATCTGAACACATTGTTCAGATTGAGACGGGCTGTGCCCCATGCGGAAAAAGCCATTGCTTGTGCTGTGCACTAGTTAAGGCATAAGTATTGAGCTTTAAGTCGTTTCAGACACAAAAAACAAATACTATTAGCAGTAATCTAACTTATGAGACTAACTTTGCTATATAGCTATTGTCCTGTAGTTGCAATCTCTCGTATTAATAAACATAGATAGAATATTAGACATAGTTTTATGCTTCACAGAGTCTCAAGACACTTCCCCACTGTCCATCAGAACTCGTTAGATTCCCTTAGCCTGACGATATTGGAGTCAATCCCTGGAAAAACTTCAAATAGATACCAATGTTTAATAAATCGGGAATCATTTTGGATCCATAAGTCGGTTACTGTCAGAATAGGTATGAAGCAAGGACACTGGTGGTGGATCCTCTGTGTCAGTGGGGTGATGACGTGGGCCGTACCAGGGGAACGGAGTCTAAGGGGTTACTGGTTTTCACCAGAGCCCGCCGCAAAGCGGGATGGACTTGCAGCGGCAGGTAACCCCCAGGTCGTTCCACCCGATATCGAATCAACCCCAGCTGACAGCTGAGACAGGCGCGGTACAAGGAACAAGGCAAGAGCAAGGTCGGACGTGGCAGAAGGTCAGGGCAGGCAGCAAGGATCGTAGTCAGGGGCAACAGAAGAGGGTCTGGAACACTGGCTTGGAACACACACAAAACGCTTTCACTGGCACTGAGGCAACAAGATCCGGCGATACCAGGAAGGGGAAGTGGGTTTTTATAAGGAGGGCACAGGTGCAGGTACTGATTGGGCCAGACACCAATCAATGGCGCACTGGCCCTTTAAATCTCAGAGAGCCGGTGCGCGCGTCCTAGGGAGCGGGGCCGCACGCACCGGGACAGAGCAGACGGAGGACGGGGCAGGTGAGGAGATTGGGATGCGAGCCGCAGGTGGGCGCGTCCCGCTACGCGGATCGCATCCCCGCTGGTGACATTAGTGCAGCGCTCCCGGTCAGCGGGTCTGACCGGGGCGCTGCACGGAGGTGAACGCCGCGAGCGCTCCGGGGAGGAGCGTAACAGTTACTTTAGTTCCATATGGTCTCAATGAGACAATTGAAAATGTTGGTAAATATGCCACGTTGTATTTTAGATATATATATGGTAGCATTGAACATATGTATTTTATATATAACTTTTACTTTCATATATATATGTCATCTTTATTTTTATATATAATTTTATATACATAATTATCTCTTTCCGTATATTGTTATGTATATTTTTATAATACTATATTGGTATATGTCTATTTATTATCATATTGCATATTAGTAAGATACCCCTAACATATGGTATTATGGTTGCATGTTTATATATGAATTGACTGCATTTTTTTTTACAAATGTCCTTGTAGTGTTTATTAATTTTTTTAATATTCAATTAACCCCTTAAGGACGGACCAATTTTTTACCTTAATAGATCTTGGCATTTTTCTATATTTAGGCATTATAAGTTGAATATTAGAGATGAGTGAATCGAAAATGACGAATTCGATTTTCGAATTTCATGAAAATTTCAATTTGCAACGAATGCAAATATCGCCACGATTTTATTGCGTTAATCGCTTCATTAAACTCCATTTAGCAGGTTCACAATATTCAAGACAAGAAAAGAATGGAAGCCGGCCACTCACCAGTAAATTTCTTTCTTCAAGCGTTATTGATGCCAACATAATACTCACATTTACGTATGGGGGGGGGGGATACAGAAAGGAAGAGCAGGGCGGTACAGTGGCAACAAGCTCCATTTCGCACACTCAAGTGCTTCCATTCTTGTCTTGAATATTGTGAACCTGCTGAACACATACTTCTAGCCAGAGCACCACCAGTACTTCATTAGCAAGAACCAAGTTAAAGGGGTATTCTAGGCAAAACCTTTTTTAGTTTATTTTATATAACTGTTTTATTTATTGTTTTCATCAGGTTTTTGTAAAATACAAAACAATAAAAAAAAATTGAAAAGACAATTACAAGTCAAGTGCAGTCTCGTTAGCAAACCATCAGAATCAGGCATATAGGATTATGTAATTAAGGTCCTAAGATAGGAGCTCATTAAGACTTCATGCCCATTAGAGGAGTTATAATGTAGTAAAAATAGAACTGTCATTACATGCAAAATCTCAACTAGGTTCCCAAGAGACGCAGGAAATTTCCAAAAGTACATGTCAGATACATAAGAAAGAAATAAGTGTGACAAAGAAAAGTAAGATATGAAAAGATGGTAGAAGACTAGGTATAGTGAAATAACCAAAAGAAAAGACTACCAGTCTGATGATATACCGGATGGTGTAAAACAGCGTTGTCACTACGGCTTTCTGTTGGCGTCCTAACCCGACCTGACTGTATGTTTTCTAACGCACGAATAAAGCAAGAGTAAGCTTCAGAAGTGGTGAGTGCCTTTTCTCTACATACTGACCTACTACAGAGACATCCTACGTAGTCAGTTGGCTGATGCCTATGAGCGCCATCGTCCATACTCTCACAGGTCTGACTTGGGGGGTCTTCTGCGCTCACCTTCCATGGCTGCTGGGGAGGGGTGGGGTGGCAGGAGCAGTACCAGCTCCATCAGCAGCAGCCTGAGTCTACAGTTGCTGATGAGTAGCTTTTTTTTTTTTTAAATTCGTTTTATTGAAAAGTAAATAACTATAGACCACAGGCCCATTAAAGTGAACATGAAGCATATCCACAGTACATAGAAAAGGGTCATGAGACCATACATCAATTTACAGAATGTAAGCGACAGGATACTCCAGGTTACATCACATGGTAAACGTCAAAGTCATAAAACACTACCCAACTGAGGTAGGGAAACTGAAAACAAAATAGAACAAGAAGGCGAACATTCGCCAAAGTTAGCAATCGTATACCATCCCGCGAGGAGCACCAATACTATCACTAGTTAGTGGTACCATCAAATAACCCATGATAAATAATCCCGAAAGGCACCCACGCATCCAAAGAGGTAGAAAAAGAATCGACAAATGTACACAGAAAGAGAAACGAAGGTTAGTAGAGACCACAGATAGCAAGCATAATATCAATGTGTCTTACACTGTCCCAGAGGGGGTCACAGAATACGAGCATTGAGTCAAGGGAGAGGAACACCAACCACCCCACACAGAATAAAATTTACCCGGGCACTTCCTATTTTTGTACACTATGTGTGAGAAAGGCAGTGTAGCATTCACCAAAGCCTTCCATTGAGTCAGGGTAGGAGAGCCGGGGTCCATCCATTTAAGAGCAATAGCCTTCCTGGCCAAGAACAGAGTTTCCCGCAAAAACGTACGTACGTGATGTGTCCATATCTCCTCATCTAAGATACCAAAAAGGCAGATCAAAGGATCAAGAGATAGGGAAGGTTGAGCCAGAGTAGCTAAAAAAGTGAGCACTGCACGCCAGAAAGCTGCGATATATGGGCAAGCCCAAATCAAATGCCAAAAGTCTGCCCTGGCAGCGCTACAACGATGACAGGCATCGGAGTCTGAACGACCCATTCTATTGAGCCTTAAAGGAGTAATATAACTATAGTGTATAATGTTCAATTGGATCAATTTATTATTCGCCGCCGGGGACACTAACATGTGGGAGGAAAAAATGTCCTCCAATACATCCTTAGTCAAATTAGGGATATGGGATTCCCAATGCCGGACCGCCGATACTGGATTGCGGGAGTTCTTGGCCTGAATAAGGTGCGTGTACAGGATGGACACCAGCCCCCTGGGACCCTGTGACTTCAAAACCCCGATGAGGGGAAACGCTGATATCAATGGGCTCCCAATGGGGAACTGGGCATTCAGGGCGTGTCGGAGCTGGAGGTATTTAAAAAAACTATTTCTGGGAAGAGCATGACTGGATTGCAACTGATCAAATGAACAGAGCACATTGTCACGATATACATGCCCCAAGGTGAGCACCCCCGCGTTCTGCCAGAAGACTGGGTCCAGAGCATCGCTCACTTGAGGAAGTTGAGGATTATGCCATAGAGGGGTATCCTCAGCGATGTCAGTATATCCATATATCCCCTTAACAGCCCGCCACACCTTTATAGCCAGCTTATGAAGTTGGAGATAAGCTCTACCACCCAGAACAGGACTATCTAGCAGCATCCTAAGGGACATTGTCGGGACAGACCTAGCTAGGGATTGTTCGGAGTCCGGCACCACATCCCCAGAGATCCAGTGCCTGATATACCGAAGTTGACCGGCCAAATAATATAAATAAAAATCAGGGAGTGACATTCCCGCCGCCAACTTGGGGCGTTGTAACGTGGTTAGCCGAATTTTAGGTCTATTGGGGCCCCAAATAAATGGTGAAAGAAGGGAGTGAAGAGAATCAAAGAAGTGTCTAGGTACAGGCACTGAGGCATGCTCCAGCGCATAAAGACACTTAGGTAAGACAATGAGTTTAATAAGATTGATACGGCCAGCGACCGACAATGGGAGCGTGGTCCACACCCGGAACTTCGCTTTAACATAAGGAAGTAGAGTGAGTATATTGGCGGACAGGTCAAGCAAAGGATCTCTGTGAATGTGCACCCCCAAATACTTAAATGAGGAAACCACCGGGAGGCCATTCATTACCGGGGGCCAATCCCTAGACAGAAGCGGCATCACTGCAGACTTAGTCCAGTTGATGAGTAGACCAGAGAAATACCCAAATCGGTCCATGAGTGTCATGACATAAGGTAGCATCACTGTAGGGTCAGAGAGGAATAACACCATATCATCGGCATATAGGCCTATGCGCTCCTCCCGGCCCCCCGTAGACATACCTCGGAAGCCAGGATCCTGCCGAATGCGGAGGGCGAGGGGCTCCACTGCCACCGCAAACAGAAGCGGGGACAAGGGACACCCCTGACGTGTGCCCCGGCCGAGAGCAAATGGGGAGGAACACACACCATTCACCAGGATCTGGGCCTGCGGGCATCTGTACAGGAGGGACACCCATTTTCTAAAATTAGGACCAAAACCAAATTTAACAAGGGTAGCCTGCAAATAACCCCATTCCACGGAATCAAAGGCCTTGGCGGCGTCCAGCGACGCCAAAGCCCAATCTCCCCCCAGAGCGTTACCCACCTGGACAGCCGCCTGTACCCTACAGATGTTATCGGATGTGGATTTGCCAGGCATAAAGCCGGATTGATCTGGGTGAATTATGGATAGGATTACCTTGTTCAATCGGTTAGCTAAAACTTTCGTAAGCACCTTATAATCCAGATTCAGCAGCGAAATGGGTCTGTAAGAACCGCACTCCACAGGATTTTTATCAGGTTTTAGGAGAACAACTATGGTTGCCTCATACATGGAGGCTGGTAGAATACCATCCTCAAATGCCCGTTCAAACATTGCAAGCAGGGAAGGAAGGAGCATGTCGGAATACCGCAAGTAAATCTCCAGTGGAAGGCCATCAGGGCCCGGAGATTTACCCTTAGTCATGTCCACCATGGCATCCTGAATCTCCAGTAAGGAGAGGGGGGCCTCCAACATCATCCGATCACTATCCGATAGTACCGGAAAGTCAATACCGTCCAGGTAGGTGTCCAACTCCTCAGCACCATATTGCACCTGTGAAGAATAAAGATTAGAGTAGTATGTGGCAAAGCAACGCGCAATGTCCGCAACCCCCGACAGCTCGGACCCATCCGAGGCCACTATCTTAAGAATCGCAGGGGCAGAAGAGTTCTGCCTGACTATATGTGCTAACAGCTTACTAGATTGATTGCCATGTTCAAAGTAGAATTGTTTTGTGAAAAACAGCTTTCTATTGGCCTTCTCTGAGAGGTGCAGCATATATTGCCGCCCCGCACACAGCCATTCAACCTTATTAGCCTCGGATGAGTCCGCAACGTATCGGGCCTCCAACTCCGCACATCGTCCAGCCAGCTCCTCCTCCCGCCTAGACGCTGACTTTTTGAGAAAGGAGATAGTGGAGCGCAAACACCCCCTCAAATACGCTTTCAGTGTCTCCCATACCAGGGTGGGGGAACTCCCAGGTGAATTAGCCTCAAGAAAGACTCGAA
Source organism: Hyla sarda (assembly GCF_029499605.1). NCBI lineage: Eukaryota > Metazoa > Chordata > Amphibia > Anura > Hylidae > Hyla > Hyla sarda. Next base: position 2,213,824 of record NC_079190.1, read on the forward strand.
GCTGGTCTGGAATACGGTCGCAGGGGCCTATCTGTTCCAGCCAGAAAGGGTGGATTTTCCACCTCCGTGGTGAACCAGGATCTATCATGGAGACATCAAGCATTAGGGGGGAATGGTCTGATATAGCCCGCGGTTCATAGGAAACCGCTGAAACTTGGGGAAGAAGGAGCGAGCTGCCACATGCAAGATCAATCCTGGACAGCGCATTTCTGCCCAGAGTGTGACAAGAGTATTGCCTAGCCTGAGGGTACCTGGCCCTAAAAATGTCCACCCATCCAACCTCCTCCAAAAACAGCGATAAAGGGCCACCCCCGACTCCCGCCGGGATCCCCCTGGGGCTATGACGATCTAGGGACGGATTCGGTACCATGTTGAAGTCCCCCATACAGAGGACACGGGCAGAGGGATAACTAGCTGCGAATGTAACCGCCTTATGGAGTATATCCATAGAGGCGGGGGGAGGGTTGTATATGAATAAGAAGACAAAAGGCACATTATTCAAGAATGCGTATACGAAGATAAAACGACCCTGTGAATCCTTACGTACCGTAACCGGGTCCCACCTCACTCTCCGACTAACCAGTAGGGAAACCCCCCTTGAGAAGGACGTGTGATAGGAGTGCAAGGACCATTGGACCCAGGGTTTAGAAAGCTGCCCAGCTCTATCTGGAGTAAGATGTGTCTCCTGCAGTGCCACAATATGAGGCTGATACTTCCTAATATGGGAGAATATCATAGTGCGCTTGCGCGGGGTGCGTGCTCCTCTAACATTCCATGACATTATCTTAATATCAGCCATAAGAAGAGACAACACATAAAACAGCAGGGGGAGAGGTAAAGACAGAGAAGACATACATGCCCCAGCCGGGGTGAGAAATACTGACAGGGATGCGCGGGACCATATATAGACCGTGGTACTGAAGTGGTTAGACCCAAAACCCTACTAATAGGTGACCTCGCGGGTAGGTATCTTGGAGGCAAAATGAAACCCCAAACTAAGTAGGGGAACAGTAAATAAATCAAACAGTAAACATATTTATACCAGTGTTGCATAAGCATCAGTGGAGCAACAGCTCCATCTAGTGGGGAGAACCTGCTCTTACATACTAACAGTGGAGAACCCTGAGTATGTACATCAATCAGTAGGAGAGTATTAGTCCAACTGGGACCCGAGAGAAGAAGTGGAGGAGAATACAGGAAGAAAGAGAAGAGAAGAAAAAAAACGAGGGGGGGGGGAAAGGAGAAAAGGAGGGAGAGAAGAGGAAGGAGAGAGGAAGGAGAGAGGAAGGAGAGAGAGGGTGGACGGGAGGGGGAAGAACAGGGGGTGGAGGGAGGGTCCCACGTAGGAGAGAAGGATAGGGGAAGCAGGAGAGAGAGAGAGGAAATAGAACATGAGAAACTCATATGAACAACAGTAAATCCCATCCCCTCCTCAGGAGATTGTCCACCCGCCACCCCGACCCCCCCACAAATGGAAAAAATAATTAAAAAAAAAATATATAGGGGAAGAAAAAAGGAAAAAATAAAATAAAATAAATAATAACCCCAGCATACAGGAGTCACACAGCAAGGGACAGTCCAGGTAGTCGAGGAACAAAAGGCCTAAGGCACTAAAATGGGGGGGGGTTTTTGTTGGTTAGGAAGGGAGAATGGGAAGGGGGGGGAAAAATGGCACATCAGGGAGGGGGGAAGGAGACCATATAAAGATCGCGTACTAGTAGTCCAGTGGCCGACGTCCTCCAAGTCCGTGACTCAAAAATAAAAATAATTAAAAAAAAGGGGGGGGGGGGGGGGAAATGTAAAAAAAATGGACCGACCCGGGAAAAAGGGACAGGGTGACGTGGAAGGTAGACTGAAGAGGGACAGAGTAAATCCTTTCAGAGGGTCAGGGTAGGGCCCTCATGCAGTCCCGGAGGAACAGTCCTGAGTCAGGGCACACAGCAGTCCAAAGTAGGCAACAGGATGGGGGCGAGGGAAGGGAGAGGTAAGGCCTGGGATCATCAGGGGGGCATTAGGTGCATGGGAAGAGTGGAGGATCTGGGGAGACTAGGCTCCCGGGGAGGGGGGAAGAGGAAGCACAGTACCTTGAGCTCCGCAGAGGGGACCGGGAGACCGGGGCCATACAGGGGGGTAGAGGTAAGTAGAGGGAGGGTAAAGGTCATGGCAGGAGGTCCTGTACCGGCATCTCCATCTCTCCACGTAATCCGGGGTCACCTACAGGATCCGGTTCAACGTTGGCGCCGTAGCCAGTCATCCGCATCCTGCGGGGAAGTAAAGAAAATCGCCCGGTCACCATCCACGATCCTCAACCGGGCAGGGTATGCCATGGAATATGGTACCCCTCTCTCTCTCAGCCGCGCCTTGATAGAAGTAAACGAGGCCCTCTTGCGTTGAAGATCAGAGGAGAAGTCCGGGAAAATGGACACCTTTGCGTTCTGCACTGTGATCTCCGGCAGCCGCCGGGCAGAGCGGAGGATCAAGTCCCGATCATTGCAGTTGAGAAACCTCGCCAATAGAGGACGAGGAGGTGCACCAGGGATCGGAGGCTTAGATGGTACTCGGTGTGCTCTCTCCACGGCGTAAGCAGCTGAGAATGGGGCATCCGGAAAAAGCTCTTTGATCCAGGACTCCACATAGGCCCCCGGGTTCTGACCCTCCGCCCGCTCAGGAAGACCGATCACTCTAATGTTATTCCGGCGCAGCCGATTCTCGAGGTCGTCATTCTTCTGACGGGCCAAATCCAGCTGCTCCCGGACCTCGCGGAGTGAAGAGGGTAGAGGCTGTACCGTGTCTTCCAGGGTGGAGATGCGCGTCTCAGTCTCCGTCACCCGCTCCCTCAGGGTCTGAAAGTCCTGCCGTAGGAGGCCCACGTCCACCCTGACCTCCTCAAGCTTTCCGGTGAGAGAAGTGCGGCATGTCTGGATCGCCATCAGGAGGGTATCGCTCACCTCTCGAAGGGTAAGGTCAGTAGAATCTGCTCCCTCTTCACGATGTGGAGCTTCTCCTTCCTCCTCAGCCACTGGTGGAACACGCGCCCCGGCCTGAGCGGCGCCATCTTGCCTGACAGCGCGGGCATAGTCCCGGAGCTTTTCCACAGCCGGTCGATCCTTGTTTCTCGTCGGGTCTTGTTTAGAGGCCATAATGCGGGTCCTCAGCCGAGTCTGTGGGGTCAGGGACTCCAGGATTCACCTCAGGATAAGTTAAATGCAGGTTCTAAGCGGGAGCACTCACAGCGTGCGACCGCTCATCTCAACCGCCAAGCCACGCCCCCCTGATGAGTAGCTTTCTTCACCCGCATAGTGAAGCAACTCGTCAGCAGCAGGTAAACATGGAGCAGGACCTGAACCAGCAGGTGGTGGCATACCTTGACATGACCATGCCAACACACCTTGAAGATCTGCTGGACTTCTGGGCAGCCAAATTTGATTTGCGGCTGCAACTAGCAGAGTTTGCCCTGGAAAAGTTGTCCTGCCCGGCCAGTAGTCTGCTATCAGAGCGGATGTTTAGTGCGGCAGGGACCATAGGAACCCCAAGGAGAATTCGTCTGTCCACCAAAAATGTGGAGAGACTGACCTTTGTGAAGATGAATCAGGGATGGATCAGCCAGGATTTCAACCCTCCAATGCCTGATGCATCAGAGTAGATTGACCATGGTGCCGCACCAACTCTTCACAAATATGGATAGTGCCAAACAGATTTAAGGCACAGCTCCTCAGTTACAAACATTCCTCCGCATCAGACCGTTATTCACCCACCTTCGTCACCGGGTACTGGTATTGCCACCCACCGCACCACTCTATCACCGGGTCACTTTCAGGACTTCTGATGCTGCTGCCACCTCCAGGCGGTCTCATTCAGCCACTATATGGTCTCCTCATGCTTCATCACCTCCAGGCTGTGCCATTCGGCCACTATATGGTCTCCTCATGCTGCCACAAACTCCAGGCTGTGCCATTCAGCCACTATATGGTCTCCCCATGCTTCAGCCACCTCCAGGCTGTGCCATTTAGCCACTATATGGTATCCTCATGCTTCAACTAACTCCAGGCTGTGCCATTCTGCCACTATATGGTCTCCTCATGCTTCACCACCTCCAGGCTGTGCCATTAAGACACTATATGGTCTCCTCATGCTTCAGCCAATTCCAGGCTGTGCTATTCAGCCACTATACGGTCTCCTCATGCTTCAGCCAGTTCCAGGCTGTGCCATTCAGCCACTATATGGTCTCCTCGTGCTTCAGCCACCTCCAGGCTGTGCCATTCAGCCACTATAAGGTTTACTGATGCAGCAGGGCCTGGTACATTACCCAAAAATATTTTATGGTAGCACTAGCTACGAAAAATCTTCAATTTAAATTTTCAAATTCATCTTTTAACCTTAGGGATTGGGAAGCCCTATTGTCTAATCATGCTGCCGTCAACTCCAAGCTGTGCCATTCAGTCACTATATGGTTAACTAATGCTGCAGGGCCTGGTACATTACCTAAAATATATATTATGGTAGTACTATCTACGAAAAATCTTCAATTTGAATTTTAAAATTCATCTTTTAACCATAGGGTTTGTGAAGCCTATTGTCTACTCATGCTGCTGCCAACTCCAGGCTGTGCCATTCAGTCACTATATGGTTTACTGATGCTGCTGGCCTGGTACATTACCTAAAATATATGTTATGGTAGCACTAGCTACCATAAATCTTCAATTTAAATTTTCAAAAATGTCTTTAATCTTCTCTATTGTGAGGCCCTATGGTCTTGTCAGGCTGTTGCCATCTCCAGACTGGGTCATTCTGCCACTATATGGTCTCCTCATGCTGCTGCCAATTCCAGGCTGTGTCATTCTGACAGAATATGGTCTCCTCATGCTGCTGCCACCTCTAGGCTCTGTCATTGTGCCGCCATGTGACTCCTTGTTAGATTGGGTTTTGTGGTCATACAGTATTAGTTCAAAGTAAACACCGGGACATTAAACTTGGGAATCTAATATAAATCTTAAATTTAAGGAAATTGAAGTAATCTTTTCAAGACTGAGGCCCCATTGTTGTCAATGTCATATGACAGCTTGGAGCGATAACAATGAACCATAACTGATTAAATGAAACATCCGCACTTTAACAGTCAGGGGGGCGCTGAGAGGCAGGGGCTGGAACAGGAGGTGTCTCGCATGGCGGAGGACCGCCAGCTCGATGCTCACCAAAACGGGTACTCAAAAAATGTAAATGAATTCAAATTAAATAAAATAAAAATTACATAAAAAATTTCTTTATTCTCTTCAATTTTGACACCATATGATTTCCCTGCTGCCACATCGACGCTCTGCAGCAGTGATTCTAATAGCGATGCCTGTAATCTGCATGTCATACTGAATAACAGTATTATTTCACTAACACAGCACACTATGCGTGTTAGGACAAGGCAAAGTGCTCTACACCCCTATTGAGGCTCTCAGTAGGCTAGAAAAAGCCGTTTTTAATAGCAATTCACTGCGAAAATATTCGACATGAACCAATTTTTTTTTTAAATTCAGCGAATTGGCTGAATCGAATTTTTCAAAAGTTCGGTAATCTCTATTGAATATCTATACCACTAACAAATTTTAATGATTAATCATACATATATGGTAGCAAGTAATGTGAATACCAGCTAGTTATTCTAATAAGTTTTTTACGCATACTGTCTATTTCTATATTTTTATATTATTTTCATATTTTATATTTATTATAAGCGCCCATCCCAGCCAGGTGTAACTTTTTGTGCAGGGGGGGGGGGGGGGGGGAATCGGAAAACGAGATCCACTTCGGGGATAACTTCAGCCCGGATTTCATGGGCTACCTTGCATGAAAAAGCAGCACCCATCGGAGGTCAAGGGGAGGAGGAGTCGGAGCGCCGCGGCTTCACGTCATGCCACCAGGTGCCCCTGTTTTTTGCTTACCTGATTATGTCCCATGCAGTGATCTCTTCGTGAGCGCAGCAGGGGCCCGCGTCTTCCATCCTCCACAGTGCTAGTGCTGATGTCATCACTCATCGGTGCCTGCACAGCAGGGGCGGAGGTCACGTCTCCTCTCTGTGTAGGCCGCAGATGCAGCTCACTCAGTTATGAGGCTTTCGCTGTAAACATGTGAGCCGCACAGACAGTAGAAAGCAGCGCTGTCTGCCTGGGGATCTGGGATGAGTGTCCAGGATCCTCAGTATCAGCAGTGGCGGCGGGCCCTTTACCTGGCCAGGCCCTCGGACCCCCGGTCAGTCCACCCCTGGAGCCAGCTCACTGTACTCACCTGCCTCCTGGATATTCCCCGCTCTGCCCGCCCCTCTCATGAATATGCTAATATCACTATTGTCACATGAGCGCTCTCTGACAAGATCAAAGATCAAGATCAATGCTGCCTCGCATCACCTGACTACATTAGCATATTCATGATTAGCATATTTATAAAACATTCTATACATATAACACACTATATATATATCAATAACACACAATATATATTACATACATTATAGATATACATTATAATTAATACACAATATACATACAGTGGTCCCTCAACATATGATGGTAATTGGTTCCGAGAGGACCATCATATGTTGAAACCATCATATGTTGAGTACATATGTCTATGGAAAACTGGTAATTGGTCCATGAAATTTCAACCCACAGTAAGTAAAAATAACCACACAAAGTACAGATGGGGTGGGGGGCTTTGTGCCCAGGCCTGGGCTGGGGGAGATTTGTGCCCAGGCCTGGGGTGGGGGGCTTTGTGCCCACGCCTGGGGTGGGGGGATTTGTGCCCAGGCCTGGGGTGGGGGAGATTTTTGCCCAGGCCTGGGGTGGGGGAGATTTGTGCCCAGGCCTGGGGTGCTTTGTGCCCAGGCCTGGGGTGGGGGGAATTTGTGCCCAGGCCTGGGGTGGGGGGGATTTGTGCCCAGGCCTGGGGTGGGGGGGAATTTGTGCCCAGGCCTGGGGTGGGGGGGGGATTTGTGCCCAGGCCTGGGGTGGGGGGGAATTTGTGCCCAGGCCTGGGGTGGGGGGGAATTTGTGCCCAGGCCTGGGGTGGGGGGATTTGTGCCCAGGCCTGGGGTGGGGGGGATTTGTGCCCAGGCCTGGGGTGGGGGGGATTTGTGCCCAGGCCTGGGGTGGGGGGGATTTGTGCCCAGGCCTGGGGTGGGGGGGATTTGTGCCCAGGCCTGGGGTGGGGGGGAATTTGTGCCCAGGCCTGGGGTGGGGGGGAATTTGTGCCCTGGCCTGGGGTGGGGGGGATTTGTGCCCAGGCCTGGGGTGGGGGGGAATTTGTGCCCAGGCCTGGGGTGGGGGGGAATTTGTGCCCAGGCCTGGGGTGGGGGGGAATTTGTGCCCAGGCCTGGGGTGGGGAGGAATTTGTGCCCAGGCCTGGGGTGGGGGGGATTTGTGCCCAGGCCTGGGGTGGGGGGGATTTGTGCCCAGGCCTGGGGTGGGGGGATTTGTGCCCAGGCCTGGGGTGGGGAGGAATTTGTGCCCAGGCCTGGGGTGGGGGGGATTTGTGCCCAGGCCTGGGGTGGGGGGAAATTTGTGCCCTGGCCTGGGGTGGGGGGGGGATTTGTGCCCAGGCCTGGGGTGGGGGGGATTTGTGCCCAGGCCTGGGGTGGGGGGATTTGTGCCCAGGCCTGGGGGTCCTTTGCCCAGGCCTGGGGAGTTTTGGCCCAGGCCTGGGGTGGGGGAATTTGTGTTCAGGCCCGGGGGTCTTTTGCCCAGGCCTGGGAGTCCTTGCTGTTATGTCCTGGGGAGAGGGGGTTATCACTGCCGCTGCCATTGGGTGAGGGGTAGCATTAACCCCTCACCCCATGGCAGCGGTAGCGTTAACCCCTCACCCCGCAGCAGCATTAACGCTGCCGCGGGGTGAGTGGTTAACGACTCCGCCACGTGAGTGAGCTACTAAGCCAGTGGTCTTCAACCTGCGGACCTCCAGATGTTGCAAAAACACAACTCCCAGCATGCCCGGACAGCCGTTGGGAGTTGTAGTTTAGCAACATCTGGAGGTCCGCAGGTTGAAGACGACTGTTAGAGAAAGTTGTACCTGTCCCCGCTGCTCCGGGCCGTCACCGCTGCCGTCCCAGGGGCTCCCGATGCTGTCCCACTGCTCCGGGTCCACTTCGCGATCCTCCGGCGTCTTCTGCATGTTTTCCGGTGTCCGGGTCTCGCTTTCTGGTGACGTTATTACGTGCGCAGGACTTAATAACGACGCCGGAAAGCGAGGCTCGGACGCCAGAGAGGATACAGAAGACGCCGGAGGATCGCGAAGTGGACCCGGAGCAGCGGGGATATGTAAGTGAACCTGTCCCGGATGCTTAAACTGCTATCCGACAGAAGCTTAAGCATTTTGCGCTGTCGGATGGCAGTTAATGCGATGGGCATATAAAAGCATCGTATGTCGATTTTATCATATGTCGGGGCCATCGCATGTCGGGGGTTACTGTATATATATATCTACCGTATATCTATATATCTATAATACATATATATTACACAGCATGTATATAACACACTATAAACAAACACTTTATATATATTATGCACTATAAATAATTATAATACACAATATATATAACACACTATACAAATACATTATACAGTATATAATACACAATATATATAACACACTATACACATACAATATATATAGTACATACTATTAATATGCACCATACAAAATATACACAAAATACTGTTAGTGCATAAAAATGTATCACAAGATTCTGCAACCAAGTAAGAATTCGCTCATATATTACAAACTATATATAATAGACGCTACTGATATCCTCCATATAACAATAAATACATCTTCTCACCTCTTTCTAGACAACAGATCTCAGCTTAAGGACCTTTGGTGATGTCACAAACATGTGATCAGTCACATGGGTAGGAGGAGTCAAGCTCTTGGCTGTACGGCTGAAGGGACTAAAGGACGTATACTCAGTACTGGAGGCCGTATCTCCAGAAGGATATAGATACTCTACAGCAGTGTTTCCCAACCTTTTTACGGGGAAAAAACAAAAAAAGGAAAAACCGCAAAGTACTATATCTATTTATCTGTGGTTATGTAGAGTACAGTGCAGCTTTATATAGCAACTCACAAATAACGTCTTCACTAATCAGCGTCGTTCCCTTCTCTTCTCTATCTGGTCTGCGCCATCATCACGATTTCTTCCAGCCACAATTCTTCACTGGTAAACCTGCAAACAAACCTAATAGACTCTGCACTTTTAATTCCATAGGTGACAGAGGGGTGTACATGGGTAACAGAGGGGTGTAGAGGAGTGTACATGGGTAACAGACGGGTGTAGAGGAGAGTACATGGGTAACAGAGGGGTGTAGAGGAGTGTACATGGGTGGCAGAGGGGTGTAGGATTGTACATGGGTAACAGAGGGGTGTAGAGGAGTGTACATGGGTGGCAGAGGGGTGTAGAGAAGTGTACATGGGTAACAGAGGGGTGTAGAGGAGTGTACATGGGTGGCAGAGGGGTGTAGGATTGTACATGGGTAACAGAGGGGTGTAGAGGAGTGTACATGGGTAACAGAGGGGTGTAGAGGAGTGTACATGGGTGGCAGAGGGGTGTAGGATTGTACATGGGTAACAGAGGGGTGTAGAGGAGCGTACATGGGTGGCAGAGGGGTGTAGAGAAGTGTACATGGGTAACAGAGGGGTGTACATGGGTGACAGAGGGGTGTAGAGGAGTGTACATGGGTGACAGAGAGGAGTGTAGAGGAGTGTACATGGGTGGCAGAGGGGTGTAGAGGAGCGTACATGGGTAACAGAGGGGTGTAGAGGAGTGTACATGGGTGGCAGAGGGGTGTAGAGGAGTGTACATGGGTGACAGAGAGGAGTGTAGAGGAGTGTACATGGGTGGCAGAGGGGTGTAGAGGAGTGTACATGGGTGGCAGAGGGGTGAAGAGGAGTGTACATGGGTGGCAGAGGGGTGTAGAGGAGTGTACATGGGTGACAGAGAGGAGTGTAGAGGAGTGTACATGGGTGACAGTGGGGTGTAGAGGAGTGTACATGGGTGACAGAGGGGTGTAGAGGAGTGTACATGGGTGACAGAGGGGTGTAGGATTGTACATGGGTAACAGAGGGGTGTAGAGGAGCGTACATGGGTGGCAGAGGGGTGTAGAGGAGTGTACATGGGTGGCAGAGGGGTGTAGGATTGTACATGGGTAACAGAGGGGTGTAGAGGAGCGTACATGGGTGGCAGAGGGGTGTAGAGAAGTGTACATGGGTAACAGAGGGGTGTAGAGGAGTGTACATGGGTGACAGAGAGGAGTGTAGAGGAGTGTACATGGGTGGCAGAGGGGTGTAGAGGAGCGTACATGGGTAACAGAGGGGTGTAGAGGAGTGTACATGGGTGGCAGAGGGGTGTAGAGGAGTGTACATGGGTGACAGAGAGGAGTGTAGAGGAGTGTACATGGGTGGCAGAGGGGTGTAGAGGAGTGTACATGGGTGGCAGAGGGGTGAAGAGGAGTGTACATGGGTGGCAGAGGGGTGTAGAGGAGTGTACATGGGTGACAGAGAGGAGTGTAGAGGAGTGTACATGGGTGACAGTGGGGTGTAGAGGAGTGTACATGGGTGACAGAGGGGTGTAGAGGAGTGTACATGGGTGACAGAGGGGTGTAGGATTGTACATGGGTAACAGAGGGGTGTAGAGGAGCGTACATGGGTGGCAGAGGGGTGTAGAGGAGTGTACATGGGTGGCAGAGGGGTGTAGGATTGTACATGGGTAACAGAGGGGTGTAGAGGAGCGTACATGGGTGGCAGAGGGGTGTAGAGAAGTGTACATGGGTAACAGAGGGGTGTACATGGGTGACAGAGGGGTGTAGAGGAGTGTACATGGGTGACAGAGAGGAGTGTAGAGGAGTGTACATGGGTGACAGAGAGGAGTGTAGAGGAGTGTACATGGGTGGCAGAGGGGTGTAGAGGAGCGTACATGGGTAACAGAGGGGTGTAGAGGAGTGTACATGGGTGGCAGAGGGGTGTAGAGGAGTGTACATGGGTGACAGAGAGGAGTGTAGAGGAGTGTACATGGGTGGCAGAGGGGTGTAGAGGAGTGTACATGGGTGGCAGAGGGGTGAAGAGGAGTGTACATGGGTGGCAGAGGGGTGTAGAGGAGTGTACATGGGTGACAGAGAGGAGTGTAGAGGAGTGTACATGGGTGACAGTGGGGTGTAGAGGAGTGTACATGGGTGACAGAGGGGTGTAGAGGAGTGTACATGGGTGACAGAGGGGTGTAGAGGAGTGTACATGGGTGACAGAGGGGTGTAGGAGTGTACATGGGTGACAGTGGGGTGTAGAGGAGTGTACATGGGTGACAGAGGGGTGTAGAGGAGCGTACATGGGTGACAGGGGGGGTGTAGAGGAGTGTACATGGGTGACAGAGGGGTGTAGAGGTGTGTACATGGGTGACAGAGGGGTGTAGAGGAGCGTACATGGGTGACAGAGGGGCGTAGAGGAGCGTACATGGGTGACAGAGGGGTGTAGAGGAGCGTACATGGGTGACAGAGGGGTGTAGAGGAGTGTACATGGGTGACAAAAGGGTGTAGAGGAGTGTACATGGGTGACAGAGGGGTGTAGAGGAGTGTACATGGGTGACAGAGGGATGTAGAGGAGTGGACATGGGTGACAGAGGGGTGTAGAGGAGTGGACATGGGTGACAGGGGTGTAGAGGAGTGTACATGGGTGAAAGAGGGGTGTAGAGGAGTGTACATGGGTAACAGAGGGGTGTAGAGGAGTGTACATGGATGACAGAGGGGTGTACAGGAGTGTACATCGGTGACAGAGGGGTGTAGAGGAGTGTACATGGGTGACAGTGGGGTGTAGAGGAGTGTACATGGGTGACAGAAGGGTGTAGAGGAGTGTACATGGGTGACAGAGGGGTGTAGAGGAGTGTACATGGGTAACAGAGGGCTGTAGAGGAGTGTACATGGATGACAGAGGGGTGTAGAGGAGTGTACATGGGTGACGGATGGGTGTAGAGGAGTGTACATGGGTGACGGATGGGTGTAGAGGAGTGTACATGGGTGACAGTGGGGTGTAGAGGAGTGTACATGGGTGACAGAAGGGTGTAGAGGAGTGTACATGGGTGACAGAGGGATGTAGAGGGGTGTAGAGGAGTGTACATGGGTGACAGAAGGGTTTAGAGGGGTGTACATGGGTGACAGAGGGGTGTAGAGGAGTGTACATGGGTGACAGGGGGTGAAGAGGAGTGTACATGGGTAACAGAGGGGTGTAGAGGAGTGTACATGGGTGACAGAGGGGTGTAGAGGAGAGTACATGGGTGACAGGGTTGTAGAGGAGTGTACATGGGTGACAGAAGGGTGTAGAGGAGTCTACATGGTTGACCGAGGGGTGTAGAGGAATGTACATGGGTGAAAGAGGGGTGTAGAGGAGTGTACATGGGTGACCAAGGGGTGTAGAGGAGTGTACATGGGTAACAGAGGGGTGTACATGGGTGACAGAGGGGTGTAGAGGAGTGTACATGGGTGACAGAGGGGTGTAGAGGAGTGTACATGGGTGACCAAGGGGTGTAGAGGAGTGTACATGGGTAACAGAGGGGTGTACATGGGTGACAGAGGGGTGTAGAGGAGTGTACATGGGTGACAGAGGGGTGTAAAGGAGTATACATGGGTGACAGAGGGGTGTAGGAGTGTACATGGGTGAGAGAGGGGTGTAGAGGAATGTACATGGGTGAAAGAGGGGTGTAGAGGAGTGTACATGGGGGACCAAGGGGTGTAGAGGAGTGTACATGGGTAACAGAGGGGTGTACATGGGTGACAGAGGGGTGTAGAGGAGTGTACATGGGTGACAGAGGGGTGTAAAGGAGTATACATGGGTGACAGAGGGGTGTAGGAGTGTACATGGGTAACAGAGGGGTGTAGAGGAGTGTACATGGGTGATAGAGGGGTGTAGAGGAGTGTACATGGGTGATAGAGGGGTGTAGAGGAGTGTACATGGGTAACAGAGGGGAGTAGAGGAGTGTACAGAGGGGTGTAGAGGAGTGTACATGGGTGACAGAAAGATGTAGAGGAGTGTACATGGGTGACAGAGGGGTGTAGAGGAATGTACATGGGTGAAAGAGGGGTGTAGAGGAGTGTACATGGGTGACCAAGGGGTGTAGAGGAGTGTACATGGGTGACAGAGGGGTGTAGAGGAGTGTACATGGGTGACAGAGGGGTGTAGAGGAATGTACATGGGTGAAAGAGGGGTGTAGAGGAGTGTACATGGGTGACCAAGGGGTGTAGAGGAGTGTACATGGGTAACAGATTGGTGTACATGGGTGACAGAGTGGTATAGAGGAGTGTACATGGGTGACAGAGGGGTGTAGGAGTGTACATGGGTAACAGAGGGGTGTAGGAGTGTACATGGGTAACAGAGGGGTGTAGAGGAGTGTACATGGGTGAAAGAGGGGTGTAGAGGAGTGTACATGGGAGACCAAGGGGTGTAGAGGAGTGTACATGGGAGACCAAGGGGTGTAGAGGAGTGTACATGGGTGACAGAGGGGTGTAGAGGAGTGTACATGGGTGACAGAGAGGAGTGTAGAGGAGTGTACATGGGTGGCAGAGGGGTGTAGAGGAGCGTACATGGGTAACAGAGGGGTGTAGAGGAGTGTACATGGGTGGCAGAGGGGTGTAGAGGAGTGTACATGGGTGACAGAGAGGAGTGTAGAGGAGTGTACATGGGTGGCAGAGGGGTGTAGAGGAGTGTACATGGGTGGCAGAGGGGTGAAGAGGAGTGTACATGGGTGGCAGAGGGGTGTAGAGGAGTGTACATGGGTGACAGAGAGGAGTGTAGAGGAGTGTACATGGGTGACAGTGGGGTGTAGAGGAGTGTACATGGGTGGCAGAGGGGTGTAGGATTGTACATGGGTAACAGAGGGGTGTAGAGGAGCGTACATGGGTGGCAGAGGGGTGTAGAGAAGTGTACATGGGTAACAGAGGGGTGTACATGGGTGACAGAGGGGTGTAGAGGAGTGTACATGGGTGACAGAGAGGAGTGTAGAGGAGTGTACATGGGTGACAGAGAGGAGTGTAGAGGAGTGTACATGGGTGGCAGAGGGGTGTAGAGGAGCGTACATGGGTAACAGAGGGGTGTAGAGGAGTGTACATGGGTGGCAGAGGGGTGTAGAGGAGTGTACATGGGTGACAGAGAGGAGTGTAGAGGAGTGTACATGGGTGGCAGAGGGGTGTAGAGGAGTGTACATGGGTGGCAGAGGGGTGAAGAGGAGTGTACATGGGTGGCAGAGGGGTGTAGAGGAGTGTACATGGGTGACAGAGAGGAGTGTAGAGGAGTGTACATGGGTGACAGTGGGGTGTAGAGGAGTGTACATGGGTGACAGAGGGGTGTAGAGGAGTGTACATGGGTGACAGAGGGGTGTAGAGGAGTGTACATGGGTGACAGAGGGGTGTAGGAGTGTACATGGGTGACAGTGGGGTGTAGAGGAGTGTACATGGGTGACAGAGGGGTGTAGAGGAGCGTACATGGGTGACAGGGGGGGTGTAGAGGAGTGTACATGGGTGACAGAGGGGTGTAGAGGTGTGTACATGGGTGACAGAGGGGTGTAGAGGAGCGTACATGGGTGACAGAGGGGCGTAGAGGAGCGTACATGGGTGACAGAGGGGTGTAGAGGAGCGTACATGGGTGACAGAGGGGTGTAGAGGAGTGTACATGGGTGACAGAAGGGTGTAGAGGAGTGTACATGGGTGACAGAGGGGTGTAGAGGAGTGTACATGGGTGACAGAGGGATGTAGAGGAGTGGACATGGGTGACAGAGGGGTGTAGAGGAGTGGACATGGGTGACAGGGGTGTAGAGGAGTGTACATGGGTGAAAGAGGGGTGTAGAGGAGTGTACATGGGTAACAGAGGGGTGTAGAGGAGTGTACATGGATGACAGAGGGGTGTACAGGAGTGTACATCGGTGACAGAGGGGTGTAGAGGAGTGTACATGGGTGACAGTGGGGTGTAGAGGAGTGTACATGGGTGACAGAAGGGTGTAGAGGAGTGTACATGGGTGACAGAGGGGTGTAGAGGAGTGTACATGGGTAACAGAGGGCTGTAGAGGAGTGTACATGGATGACAGAGGGGTGTAGAGGAGTGTACATGGGTGACGGATGGGTGTAGAGGAGTGTACATGGGTGACGGATGGGTGTAGAGGAGTGTACATGGGTGACAGTGGGGTGTAGAGGAGTGTACATGGGTGACAGAAGGGTGTAGAGGAGTGTACATGGGTGACAGAGGGATGTAGAGGGGTGTAGAGGAGTGTACATGGGTGACAGAAGGGTTTAGAGGGGTGTACATGGGTGACAGAGGGGTGTAGAGGAGTGTACATGGGTGACAGGGGGTGAAGAGGAGTGTACATGGGTAACAGAGGGGTGTAGAGGAGTGTACATGGGTGACAGAGGGGTGTAGAGGAGAGTACATGGGTGACAGGGTTGTAGAGGAGTGTACATGGGTGACAGAAGGGTGTAGAGGAGTCTACATGGTTGACCGAGGGGTGTAGAGGAATGTACATGGGTGAAAGAGGGGTGTAGAGGAGTGTACATGGGTGACCAAGGGGTGTAGAGGAGTGTACATGGGTAACAGAGGGGTGTACATGGGTGACAGAGGGGTGTAGAGGAGTGTACATGGGTGACAGAGGGGTGTAGAGGAGTGTACATGGGTGACCAAGGGGTGTAGAGGAGTGTACATGGGTAACAGAGGGGTGTACATGGGTGACAGAGGGGTGTAGAGGAGTGTACATGGGTGACAGAGGGGTGTAAAGGAGTATACATGGGTGACAGAGGGGTGTAGGAGTGTACATGGATGAGAGAGGGGTGTAGAGGAATGTACATGGGTGAAAGAGGGGTGTAGAGGAGTGTACATGGGGGACCAAGGGGTGTAGAGGAGTGTACATGGGTAACAGAGGGGTGTACATGGGTGACAGAGGGGTGTAGAGGAGTGTACATGGGTGACAGAGGGGTGTAAAGGAGTATACATGGGTGACAGAGAGGAGTGTAGAGGAGTGTACATGGGTGGCAGAGGGGTGTAGAGGAGTGTACATGGGTGGCAGAGGGGTGAAGAGGAGTGTACATGGGTGGCAGAGGGGTGTAGAGGAGTGTACATGGGTGACAGAGAGGAGTGTAGAGGAGTGTACATGGGTGACAGTGGGGTGTAGAGGAGTGTACATGGGTGACAGAGGGGTGTAGAGGAGTGTACATGGGTGACAGAGGGGTGTAGGATTGTACATGGGTAACAGAGGGGTGTAGAGGAGCGTACATGGGTGGCAGAGGGGTGTAGAGGAGTGTACATGGGTGGCAGAGGGGTGTAGGATTGTACATGGGTAACAGAGGGGTGTAGAGGAGCGTACATGGGTGGCAGAGGGGTGTAGAGAAGTGTACATGGGTAACAGAGGGGTGTACATGGGTGACAGAGGGGTGTAGAGGAGTGTACATGGGTGACAGAGAGGAGTGTAGAGGAGTGTACATGGGTGACAGAGAGGAGTGTAGAGGAGTGTACATGGGTGGCAGAGGGGTGTAGAGGAGCGTACATGGGTAACAGAGGGGTGTAGAGGAGTGTACATGGGTGGCAGAGGGGTGTAGAGGAGTGTACATGGGTGACAGAGAGGAGTGTAGAGGAGTGTACATGGGTGGCAGAGGGGTGTAGAGGAGTGTACATGGGTGGCAGAGGGGTGAAGAGGAGTGTACATGGGTGGCAGAGGGGTGTAGAGGAGTGTACATGGGTGACAGAGAGGAGTGTAGAGGAGTGTACATGGGTGACAGTGGGGTGTAGAGGAGTGTACATGGGTGACAGAGGGGTGTAGAGGAGTGTACATGGGTGACAGAGGGGTGTAGAGGAGTGTACATGGGTGACAGAGGGGTGTAGGAGTGTACATGGGTGACAGTGGGGTGTAGAGGAGTGTACATGGGTGACAGAGGGGTGTAGAGGAGCGTACATGGGTGACAGGGGGGGTGTAGAGGAGTGTACATGGGTGACAGAGGGGTGTAGAGGTGTGTACATGGGTGACAGAGGGGTGTAGAGGAGCGTACATGGGTGACAGAGGGGCGTAGAGGAGCGTACATGGGTGACAGAGGGGTGTAGAGGAGCGTACATGGGTGACAGAGGGGTGTAGAGGAGTGTACATGGGTGACAGAAGGGTGTAGAGGAGTGTACATGGGTGACAGAGGGGTGTAGAGGAGTGTACATGGGTGACAGAGGGATGTAGAGGAGTGGACATGGGTGACAGAGGGGTGTAGAGGAGTGGACATGGGTGACAGGGGTGTAGAGGAGTGTACATGGGTGAAAGAGGGGTGTAGAGGAGTGTACATGGGTAACAGAGGGGTGTAGAGGAGTGTACATGGATGACAGAGGGGTGTACAGGAGTGTACATCGGTGACAGAGGGGTGTAGAGGAGTGTACATGGGTGACAGTGGGGTGTAGAGGAGTGTACATGGGTGACAGAAGGGTGTAGAGGAGTGTACATGGGTGACAGAGGGGTGTAGAGGAGTGTACATGGGTAACAGAGGGCTGTAGAGGAGTGTACATGGATGACAGAGGGGTGTAGAGGAGTGTACATGGGTGACGGATGGGTGTAGAGGAGTGTACATGGGTGACGGATGGGTGTAGAGGAGTGTACATGGGTGACAGTGGGGTGTAGAGGAGTGTACATGGGTGACAGAAGGGTGTAGAGGAGTGTACATGGGTGACAGAGGGATGTAGAGGGGTGTAGAGGAGTGTACATGGGTGACAGAAGGGTTTAGAGGGGTGTACATGGGTGACAGAGGGGTGTAGAGGAGTGTACATGGGTGACAGGGGGTGAAGAGGAGTGTACATGGGTAACAGAGGGGTGTAGAGGAGTGTACATGGGTGACAGAGGGGTGTAGAGGAGAGTACATGGGTGACAGGGTTGTAGAGGAGTGTACATGGGTGACAGAAGGGTGTAGAGGAGTCTACATGGTTGACCGAGGGGTGTAGAGGAATGTACATGGGTGAAAGAGGGGTGTAGAGGAGTGTACATGGGTGACCAAGGGGTGTAGAGGAGTGTACATGGGTAACAGAGGGGTGTACATGGGTGACAGAGGGGTGTAGAGGAGTGTACATGGGTGACAGAGGGGTGTAGAGGAGTGTACATGGGTGACCAAGGGGTGTAGAGGAGTGTACATGGGTAACAGAGGGGTGTACATGGGTGACAGAGGGGTGTAGAGGAGTGTACATGGGTGACAGAGGGGTGTAAAGGAGTATACATGGGTGACAGAGGGGTGTAGGAGTGTACATGGGTGAGAGAGGGGTGTAGAGGAATGTACATGGGTGAAAGAGGGGTGTAGAGGAGTGTACATGGGGGACCAAGGGGTGTAGAGGAGTGTACATGGGTAACAGAGGGGTGTACATGGGTGACAGAGGGGTGTAGAGGAGTGTACATGGGTGACAGAGGGGTGTAAAGGAGTATACATGGGTGACAGAGGGGTGTAGGAGTGTACATGGGTAACAGAGGGGTGTAGAGGAGTGTACATGGGTGATAGAGGGGTGTAGAGGAGTGTACATGGGTGATAGAGGGGTGTAGAGGAGTGTACATGGGTAACAGAGGGGAGTAGAGGAGTGTACAGAGGGGTGTAGAGGAGTGTACATGGGTGACAGAAAGATGTAGAGGAGTGTACATGGGTGACAGAGGGGTGTAGAGGAATGTACATGGGTGAAAGAGGGGTGTAGAGGAGTGTACATGGGTGACCAAGGGGTGTAGAGGAGTGTACATGGGTGACAGAGGGGTGTAGAGGAGTGTACATGGGTGACAGAGGGGTGTAGAGGAATGTACATGGGTGAAAGAGGGGTGTAGAGGAGTGTACATGGGTGACCAAGGGGTGTAGAGGAGTGTACATGGGTAACAGATTGGTGTACATGGGTGACAGAGTGGTATAGAGGAGTGTACATGGGTGACAGAGGGGTGTAGGAGTGTACATGGGTAACAGAGGGGTGTAGGAGTGTACATGGGTAACAGAGGGGTGTAGAGGAGTGTACATGGGTGAAAGAGGGGTGTAGAGGAGTGTACATGGGAGACCAAGGGGTGTAGAGGAGTGTACATGGGAGACCAAGGGGTGTAGAGGAGTGTACATGGGTGACAGAGGGGTGTAGAGGAGTGTACATGGGTGACAGAGAGGAGTGTAGAGGAGTGTACATGGGTGGCAGAGGGGTGTAGAGGAGCGTACATGGGTAACAGAGGGGTGTAGAGGAGTGTACATGGGTGGCAGAGGGGTGTAGAGGAGTGTACATGGATGACAGAGAGGAGTGTAGAGGAGTGTACATGGGTGGCAGAGGGGTGTAGAGGAGTGTACATGGGTGGCAGAGGGGTGAAGAGGAGTGTACATGGGTGGCAGAGGGGTGTAGAGGAGTGTACATGGGTGACAGAGAGGAGTGTAGAGGAGTGTACATGGGTGACAGTGGGGTGTAGAGGAGTGTACATGGGTGACAGAGGGGTGTAGAGGAGTGTACATGGGTGACAGAGGGGTGTAGGATTGTACATGGGTAACATAGGGGTGTAGAGGAGCGTACATGGGTGGCAGAGGGGTGTAGAGGAGTGTACATGGGTGGCAGAGGGGTGTAGGATTGTACATGGGTAACAGAGGGGTGTAGAGGAGCGTACATGGGTGGCAGAGGGGTGTAGAGAAGTGTACATGGGTAACAGAGGGGTGTACATGGGTGACAGAGGGGTGTAGAGGAGTGTACATGGGTGACAGAGAGGAGTGTAGAGGAGTGTACATGGGTGACAGAGAGGAGTGTAGAGGAGTGTACATGGGTGGCAGAGGGGTGTAGAGGAGCGTACATGGGTAACAGAGGGGTGTAGAGGAGTGTACATGGGTGGCAGAGGGGTGTAGAGGAGTGTACATGGGTGACAGAGAGGAGTGTAGAGGAGTGTACATGGGTGGCAGAGGGGTGTAGAGGAGTGTACATGGGTGGCAGAGGGGTGAAGAGGAGTGTACATGGGTGGCAGAGGGGTGTAGAGGAGTGTACATGGGTGACAGAGAGGAGTGTAGAGGAGTGTACATGGGTGACAGTGGGGTGTAGAGGAGTGTACATGGGTGACAGAGGGGTGTAGAGGAGTGTACATGGGTGACAGAGGGGTGTAGAGGAGTGTACATGGGTGACAGAGGGGTGTAGGAGTGTACATGGGTGACAGTGGGGTGTAGAGGAGTGTACATGGGTGACAGAGGGGTGTAGAGGAGCGTACATGGGTGACAGGGGGGGTGTAGAGGAGTGTACATGGGTGACAGAGGGGTGTAGAGGTGTGTACATGGGTGACAGAGGGGTGTAGAGGAGCGTACATGGGTGACAGAGGGGCGTAGAGGAGCGTACATGGGTGACAGAGGGGTGTAGAGGAGCGTACATGGGTGACAGAGGGGTGTAGAGGAGTGTACATGGGTGACAGAAGGGTGTAGAGGAGTGTACATGGGTGACAGAGGGGTGTAGAGGAGTGTACATGGGTGACAGAGGGATGTAGAGGAGTGGACATGGGTGACAGAGGGGTGTAGAGGAGTGGACATGGGTGACAGGGGTGTAGAGGAGTGTACATGGGTGAAAGAAGGGTGTAGAGGAGTGTACATGGGTAACAGAGGGGTGTAGAGGAGTGTACATGGATGACAGAGGGGTGTACAGGAGTGTACATCGGTGACAGAGGGGTGTAGAGGAGTGTACATGGGTGACAGTGGGGTGTAGAGGAGTGTACATGGGTGACAGAAGGGTGTAGAGGAGTGTACATGGGTGACAGAGGGGTGTAGAGGAGTGTACATGGGTAACAGAGGGCTGTAGAGGAGTGTACATGGATGACAGAGGGGTGTAGAGGAGTGTACATGGGTGACGGATGGGTGTAGAGGAGTGTACATGGGTGACGGATGGGTGTAGAGGAGTGTACATGGGTGACAGTGGGGTGTAGAGGAGTGTACATGGGTGACAGAAGGGTGTAGAGGAGTGTACATGGGTGACAGAGGGATGTAGAGGGGTGTAGAGGAGTGTACATGGGTGACAGAAGGGTTTAGAGGGGTGTACATGGGTGACAGAGGGGTGTAGAGGAGTGTACATGGGTGACAGGGGGTGAAGAGGAGTGTACATGGGTAACAGAGGGGTGTAGAGGAGTGTACATGGGTGACAGAGGGGTGTAGAGGAGAGTACATGGGTGACAGGGTTGTAGAGGAGTGTACATGGGTGACAGAAGGGTGTAGAGGAGTCTACATGGTTGACCGAGGGGTGTAGAGGAATGTACATGGGTGAAAGAGGGGTGTAGAGGAGTGTACATGGGTGACCAAGGGGTGTAGAGGAGTGTACATGGGTAACAGAGGGGTGTACATGGGTGACAGAGGGGTGTAGAGGAGTGTACATGGGTGACAGAGGGGTGTAGAGGAGTGTACATGGGTGACCAAGGGGTGTAGAGGAGTGTACATGGGTAACAGAGGGGTGTACATGGGTGACAGAGGGGTGTAGAGGAGTGTACATGGGTGACAGAGGGGTGTAAAGGAGTATACATGGGTGACAGAGGGGTGTAGGAGTGTACATGGGTGAGAGAGGGGTGTAGAGGAATGTACATGGGTGAAAGAGGGGTGTAGAGGAGTGTACATGGGGGACCAAGGGGTGTAGAGGAGTGTACATGGGTAACAGAGGGGTGTACATGGGTGACAGAGGGGTGTAGAGGAGTGTACATGGGTGACAGAGGGGTGTAAAGGAGTATACATGGGTGACAGAGGGGTGTAGGAGTGTACATGGGTAACAGAGGGGTGTAGAGGAGTGTACATGGGTGATAGAGGGGTGTAGAGGAGTGTACATGGGTGATAGAGGGGTGTAGAGGAGTGTACATGGGTAACAGAGGGGAGTAGAGGAGTGTACAGAGGGGTGTAGAGGAGTGTACATGGGTGACAGAAAGATGTAGAGGAGTGTACATGGGTGACAGAGGGGTGTAGAGGAATGTACATGGGTGAAAGAGGGGTGTAGAGGAGTGTACATGGGTGACCAAGGGGTGTAGAGGAGTGTACATGGGTGACAGAGGGGTGTAGAGGAGTGTACATGGGTGACAGAGGGGTGTAGAGGAATGTACATGGGTGAAAGAGGGGTGTAGAGGAGTGTACATGGGTGACCAAGGGGTGTAGAGGAGTGTACATGGGTAACAGATTGGTGTACATGGGTGACAGAGTGGTATAGAGGAGTGTACATGGGTGACAGAGGGGTGTAGGAGTGTACATGGGTAACAGAGGGGTGTAGGAGTGTACATGGGTAACAGAGGGGTGTAGAGGAGTGTACATGGGTGAAAGAGGGGTGTAGAGGAGTGTACATGGGAGACCAAGGGGTGTAGAGGAGTGTACATGGGAGACCAAGGGGTGTAGAGGAGTGTACATGGGTGACAGAGGGGTGTAGAGGAGTGTACATGGGTGACAGAGAGGAGTGTAGAGGAGTGTACATGGGTGGCAGAGGGGTGTAGAGGAGCGTACATGGGTAACAGAGGGGTGTAGAGGAGTGTACATGGGTGGCAGAGGGGTGTAGAGGAGTGTACATGGGTGACAGAGAGGAGTGTAGAGGAGTGTACATGGGTGGCAGAGGGGTGTAGAGGAGTGTACATGGGTGGCAGAGGGGTGAAGAGGAGTGTACATGGGTGGCAGAGGGGTGTAGAGGAGTGTACATGGGTGACAGAGAGGAGTGTAGAGGAGTGTACATGGGTGACAGTGGGGTGTAGAGGAGTGTACATGGGTGACAGAGGGGTGTAGAGGAGTGTACATGGGTGACAGAGGGGTGTAGGATTGTACATGGGTAACAGAGGGGTGTAGAGGAGCGTACATGGGTGGCAGAGGGGTGTAGAGGAGTGTACATGGGTGGCAGAGGGGTGTAGGATTGTACATGGGTAACAGAGGGGTGTAGAGGAGCGTACATGGGTGGCAGAGGGGTGTAGAGAAGTGTACATGGGTAACAGAGGGGTGTACATGGGTGACAGAGGGGTGTAGAGGAGTGTACATGGGTGACAGAGAGGAGTGTAGAGGAGTGTACATGGGTGACAGAGAGGAGTGTAGAGGAGTGTACATGGGTGGCAGAGGGGTGTAGAGGAGCGTACATGGGTAACAGAGGGGTGTAGAGGAGTGTACATGGGTGGCAGAGGGGTGTAGAGGAGTGTACATGGGTGACAGAGAGGAGTGTAGAGGAGTGTACATGGGTGGCAGAGGGGTGTAGAGGAGTGTACATGGGTGGCAGAGGGGTGAAGAGGAGTGTACATGGGTGGCAGAGGGGTGTAGAGGAGTGTACATGGGTGACAGAGAGGAGTGTAGAGGAGTGTACATGGGTGACAGTGGGGTGTAGAGGAGTGTACATGGGTGACAGAGGGGTGTAGAGGAGTGTACATGGGTGACAGAGGGGTGTAGAGGAGTGTACATGGGTGACAGAGGGGTGTAGGAGTGTACATGGGTGACAGTGGGGTGTAGAGGAGTGTACATGGGTGACAGAGGGGTGTAGAGGAGCGTACATGGGTGACAGGGGGGGTGTAGAGGAGTGTACATGGGTGACAGAGGGGTGTAGAGGTGTGTACATGGGTGACAGAGGGGTGTAGAGGAGCGTACATGGGTGACAGAGGGGCGTAGAGGAGCGTACATGGGTGACAGAGGGGTGTAGAGGAGCGTACATGGGTGACAGAGGGGTGTAGAGGAGTGTACATGGGTGACAGAAGGGTGTAGAGGAGTGTACATGGGTGACAGAGGGGTGTAGAGGAGTGTACATGGGTGACAGAGGGATGTAGAGGAGTGGACATGGGTGACAGAGGGGTGTAGAGGAGTGGACATGGGTGACAGGGGTGTAGAGGAGTGTACATGGGTGAAAGAGGGGTGTAGAGGAGTGTACATGGGTAACAGAGGGGTGTAGAGGAGTGTACATGGATGACAGAGGGGTGTACAGGAGTGTACATCGGTGACAGAGGGGTGTAGAGGAGTGTACATGGGTGACAGTGGGGTGTAGAGGAGTGTACATGGGTGACAGAAGGGTGTAGAGGAGTGTACATGGGTGACAGAGGGGTGTAGAGGAGTGTACATGGGTAACAGAGGGCTGTAGAGGAGTGTACATGGATGACAGAGGGGTGTAGAGGAGTGTACATGGGTGACGGATGGGTGTAGAGGAGTGTACATGGGTGACGGATGGGTGTAGAGGAGTGTACATGGGTGACAGTGGGGTGTAGAGGAGTGTACATGGGTGACAGAAGGGTGTAGAGGAGTGTACATGGGTGACAGAGGGATGTAGAGGGGTGTAGAGGAGTGTACATGGGTGACAGAAGGGTTTAGAGGGGTGTACATGGGTGACAGAGGGGTGTAGAGGAGTGTACATGGGTGACAGGGGGTGAAGAGGAGTGTACATGGGTAACAGAGGGGTGTAGAGGAGTGTACATGGGTGACAGAGGGGTGTAGAGGAGAGTACATGGGTGACAGGGTTGTAGAGGAGTGTACATGGGTGACAGAAGGGTGTAGAGGAGTCTACATGGTTGACCGAGGGGTGTAGAGGAATGTACATGGGTGAAAGAGGGGTGTAGAGGAGTGTACATGGGTGACCAAGGGGTGTAGAGGAGTGTACATGGGTAACAGAGGGGTGTACATGGGTGACAGAGGGGTGTAGAGGAGTGTACATGGGTGACAGAGGGGTGTAGAGGAGTGTACATGGGTGACCAAGGGGTGTAGAGGAGTGTACATGGGTAACAGAGGGGTGTACATGGGTGACAGAGGGGTGTAGAGGAGTGTACATGGGTGACAGAGGGGTGTAAAGGAGTATACATGGGTGACAGAGGGGTGTAGGAGTGTACATGGGTGAGAGAGGGGTGTAGAGGAATGTACATGGGTGAAAGAGGGGTGTAGAGGAGTGTACATGGGGGACCAAGGGGTGTAGAGGAGTGTACATGGGTAACAGAGGGGTGTACATGGGTGACAGAGGGGTGTAGAGGAGTGTACATGGGTGACAGAGGGGTGTAAAGGAGTATACATGGGTGACAGAGGGGTGTAGGAGTGTACATGGGTAACAGAGGGGTGTAGAGGAGTGTACATGGGTGATAGAGGGGTGTAGAGGAGTGTACATGGGTGATAGAGGGGTGTAGAGGAGTGTACATGGGTAACAGAGGGGAGTAGAGGAGTGTACAGAGGGGTGTAGAGGAGTGTACATGGGTGACAGAAAGATGTAGAGGAGTGTACATGGGTGACAGAGGGGTGTAGAGGAATGTACATGGGTGAAAGAGGGGTGTAGAGGAGTGTACATGGGTGACCAAGGGGTGTAGAGGAGTGTACATGGGTGACAGAGGGGTGTAGAGGAGTGTACATGGGTGACAGAGGGGTGTAGAGGAATGTACATGGGTGAAAGAGGGGTGTAGAGGAGTGTACATGGGTGACCAAGGGGTGTAGAGGAGTGTACATGGGTAACAGATTGGTGTACATGGGTGACAGAGTGGTATAGAGGAGTGTACATGGGTGACAGAGGGGTGTAGGAGTGTACATGGGTAACAGAGGGGTGTAGGAGTGTACATGGGTAACAGAGGGGTGTAGAGGAGTGTACATGGGTGAAAGAGGGGTGTAGAGGAGTGTACATGGGAGACCAAGGGGTGTAGAGGAGTGTACATGGGAGACCAAGGGGTGTAGAGGAGTGTACATGGGTGACAGAGGGGTGTAGAGGAGTGTACATGGGTGACAGAGAGGAGTGTAGAGGAGTGTACATGGGTGGCAGAGGGGTGTAGAGGAGCGTACATGGGTAACAGAGGGGTGTAGAGGAGTGTACATGGGTGGCAGAGGGGTGTAGAGGAGCGTACATGGGTGACAGAGGGGCGTAGAGGAGCGTACATGGGTGACAGAGGGGTGTAGAGGAGCGTACATGGGTGACAGAGGGGTGTAGAGGAGTGTACATGGGTGACAGAAGGGTGTAGAGGAGTGTACATGGGTGACAGAGGGGTGTAGAGGAGTGTACATGGGTGACAGAGGGATGTAGAGGAGTGGACATGGGTGACAGAGGGGTGTAGAGGAGTGGACATGGGTGACAGGGGTGTAGAGGAGTGTACATGGGTGAAAGAGGGGTGTAGAGGAGTGTACATGGGTAACAGAGGGGTGTAGAGGAGTGTACATGGATGACAGAGGGGTGTACAGGAGTGTACATCGGTGACAGAGGGGTGTAGAGGAGTGTACATGGGTGACAGTGGGGTGTAGAGGAGTGTACATGGGTGACAGAAGGGTGTAGAGGAGTGTACATGGGTGACAGAGGGGTGTAGAGGAGTGTACATGGGTAACAGAGGGCTGTAGAGGAGTGTACATGGATGACAGAGGGGTGTAGAGGAGTGTACATGGGTGACGGATGGGTGTAGAGGAGTGTACATGGGTGACGGATGGGTGTAGAGGAGTGTACATGGGTGACAGTGGGGTGTAGAGGAGTGTACATGGGTGACAGAAGGGTGTAGAGGAGTGTACATGGGTGACAGAGGGATGTAGAGGGGTGTAGAGGAGTGTACATGGGTGACAGAAGGGTTTAGAGGGGTGTACATGGGTGACAGAGGGGTGTAGAGGAGTGTACATGGGTGACAGGGGGTGAAGAGGAGTGTACATGGGTAACAGAGGGGTGTAGAGGAGTGTACATGGGTGACAGAGGGGTGTAGAGGAGAGTACATGGGTGACAGGGTTGTAGAGGAGTGTACATGGGTGACAGAAGGGTGTAGAGGAGTCTACATGGTTGACCGAGGGGTGTAGAGGAATGTACATGGGTGAAAGAGGGGTGTAGAGGAGTGTACATGGGTGACCAAGGGGTGTAGAGGAGTGTACATGGGTAACAGAGGGGTGTACATGGGTGACAGAGGGGTGTAGAGGAGTGTACATGGGTGACAGAGGGGTGTAGAGGAGTGTACATGGGTGACCAAGGGGTGTAGAGGAGTGTACATGGGTAACAGAGGGGTGTACATGGGTGACAGAGGGGTGTAGAGGAGTGTACATGGGTGACAGAGGGGTGTAAAGGAGTATACATGGGTGACAGAGGGGTGTAGGAGTGTACATGGGTGAGAGAGGGGTGTAGAGGAATGTACATGGGTGAAAGAGGGGTGTAGAGGAGTGTACATGGGGGACCAAGGGGTGTAGAGGAGTGTACATGGGTAACAGAGGGGTGTACATGGGTGACAGAGGGGTGTAGAGGAGTGTACATGGGTGACAGAGGGGTGTAAAGGAGTATACATGGGTGACAGAGGGGTGTAGGAGTGTACATGGGTAACAGAGGGGTGTAGAGGAGTGTACATGGGTGATAGAGGGGTGTAGAGGAGTGTACATGGGTGATAGAGGGGTGTAGAGGAGTGTACATGGGTAACAGAGGGGAGTAGAGGAGTGTACAGAGGGGTGTAGAGGAGTGTACATGGGTGACAGAAAGATGTAGAGGAGTGTACATGGGTGACAGAGGGGTGTAGAGGAATGTACATGGGTGAAAGAGGGGTGTAGAGGAGTGTACATGGGTGACCAAGGGGTGTAGAGGAGTGTACATGGGTGACAGAGGGGTGTAGAGGAGTGTACATGGGTGACAGAGGGGTGTAGAGGAATGTACATGGGTGAAAGAGGGGTGTAGAGGAGTGTACATGGGTGACCAAGGGGTGTAGAGGAGTGTACATGGGTAACAGATTGGTGTACATGGGTGACAGAGTGGTATAGAGGAGTGTACATGGGTGACAGAGGGGTGTAGGAGTGTACATGGGTAACAGAGGGGTGTAGGAGTGTACATGGGTAACAGAGGGGTGTAGAGGAGTGTACATGGGTGAAAGAGGGGTGTAGAGGAGTGTACATGGGAGACCAAGGGGTGTAGAGGAGTGTACATGGGAGACCAAGGGGTGTAGAGGAGTGTACATGGGTGACAGAGGGGTGTAGAGGAGTGTACATGGGTGACAGAGAGGAGTGTAGAGGAGTGTACATGGGTGGCAGAGGGGTGTAGAGGAGCGTACATGGGTAACAGAGGGGTGTAGAGGAGTGTACATGGGTGGCAGAGGGGTGTAGAGGAGTGTACATGGGTGACAGAGAGGAGTGTAGAGGAGTGTACATGGGTGGCAGAGGGGTGTAGAGGAGTGTACATGGGTGGCAGAGGGGTGAAGAGGAGTGTACATGGGTGGCAGAGGGGTGTAGAGGAGTGTACATGGGTGACAGAGAGGAGTGTAGAGGAGTGTACATGGGTGACAGTGGGGTGTAGAGGAGTGTACATGGGTGACAGAGGGGTGTAGAGGAGTGTACATGGGTGACAGAGGGGTGTAGGATTGTACATGGGTAACAGAGGGGTGTAGAGGAGCGTACATGGGTGGCAGAGGGGTGTAGAGGAGTGTACATGGGTGGCAGAGGGGTGTAGGATTGTACATGGGTAACAGAGGGGTGTAGAGGAGCGTACATGGGTGGCAGAGGGGTGTAGAGAAGTGTACATGGGTAACAGAGGGGTGTACATGGGTGACAGAGGGGTGTAGAGGAGTGTACATGGGTGACAGAGAGGAGTGTAGAGGAGTGTACATGGGTGACAGAGAGGAGTGTAGAGGAGTGTACATGGGTGGCAGAGGGGTGTAGAGGAGCGTACATGGGTAACAGAGGGGTGTAGAGGAGTGTACATGGGTGGCAGAGGGGTGTAGAGGAGTGTACATGGGTGACAGAGAGGAGTGTAGAGGAGTGTACATGGGTGGCAGAGGGGTGTAGAGGAGTGTACATGGGTGGCAGAGGGGTGAAGAGGAGTGTACATGGGTGGCAGAGGGGTGTAGAGGAGTGTACATGGGTGACAGAGAGGAGTGTAGAGGAGTGTACATGGGTGACAGTGGGGTGTAGAGGAGTGTACATGGGTGACAGAGGGGTGTAGAGGAGTGTACATGGGTGACAGAGGGGTGTAGAGGAGTGTACATGGGTGACAGAGGGGTGTAGGAGTGTACATGGGTGACAGTGGGGTGTAGAGGAGTGTACATGGGTGACAGAGGGGTGTAGAGGAGCGTACATGGGTGACAGGGGGGGTGTAGAGGAGTGTACATGGGTGACAGAGGGGTGTAGAGGTGTGTACATGGGTGACAGAGGGGTGTAGAGGAGCGTACATGGGTGACAGAGGGGCGTAGAGGAGCGTACATGGGTGACAGAGGGGTGTAGAGGAGCGTACATGGGTGACAGAGGGGTGTAGAGGAGTGTACATGGGTGACAGAAGGGTGTAGAGGAGTGTACATGGGTGACAGAGGGGTGTAGAGGAGTGTACATGGGTGACAGAGGGATGTAGAGGAGTGGACATGGGTGACAGAGGGGTGTAGAGGAGTGGACATGGGTGACAGGGGTGTAGAGGAGTGTACATGGGTGAAAGAGGGGTGTAGAGGAGTGTACATGGGTAACAGAGGGGTGTAGAGGAGTGTACATGGATGACAGAGGGGTGTACAGGAGTGTACATCGGTGACAGAGGGGTGTAGAGGAGTGTACATGGGTGACAGTGGGGTGTAGAGGAGTGTACATGGGTGACAGAAGGGTGTAGAGGAGTGTACATGGGTGACAGAGGGGTGTAGAGGAGTGTACATGGGTAACAGAGGGCTGTAGAGGAGTGTACATGGATGACAGAGGGGTGTAGAGGAGTGTACATGGGTGACGGATGGGTGTAGAGGAGTGTACATGGGTGACGGATGGGTGTAGAGGAGTGTACATGGGTGACAGTGGGGTGTAGAGGAGTGTACATGGGTGACAGAAGGGTGTAGAGGAGTGTACATGGGTGACAGAGGGATGTAGAGGGGTGTAGAGGAGTGTACATGGGTGACAGAAGGGTTTAGAGGGGTGTACATGGGTGACAGAGGGGTGTAGAGGAGTGTACATGGGTGACAGGGGGTGAAGAGGAGTGTACATGGGTAACAGAGGGGTGTAGAGGAGTGTACATGGGTGACAGAGGGGTGTAGAGGAGAGTACATGGGTGACAGGGTTGTAGAGGAGTGTACATGGGTGACAGAAGGGTGTAGAGGAGTCTACATGGTTGACCGAGGGGTGTAGAGGAATGTACATGGGTGAAAGAGGGGTGTAGAGGAGTGTACATGGGTGACCAAGGGGTGTAGAGGAGTGTACATGGGTAACAGAGGGGTGTACATGGGTGACAGAGGGGTGTAGAGGAGTGTACATGGGTGACAGAGGGGTGTAGAGGAGTGTACATGGGTGACCAAGGGGTGTAGAGGAGTGTACATGGGTAACAGAGGGGTGTACATGGGTGACAGAGGGGTGTAGAGGAGTGTACATGGGTGACAGAGGGGTGTAAAGGAGTATACATGGGTGACAGAGGGGTGTAGGAGTGTACATGGGTGAGAGAGGGGTGTAGAGGAATGTACATGGGTGAAAGAGGGGTGTAGAGGAGTGTACATGGGGGACCAAGGGGTGTAGAGGAGTGTACATGGGTAACAGAGGGGTGTACATGGGTGACAGAGGGGTGTAGAGGAGTGTACATGGGTGACAGAGGGGTGTAAAGGAGTATACATGGGTGACAGAGGGGTGTAGGAGTGTACATGGGTAACAGATTGGTGTACATGGGTGACAGAGTGGTATAGAGGAGTGTACATGGGTGACAGAGGGGTGTAGGAGTGTACATGGGTAACAGAGGGGTGTAGGAGTGTACATGGGTAACAGAGGGGTGTAGAGGAGTGTACATGGGTGAAAGAGGGGTGTAGAGGAGTGTACATGGGAGACCAAGGGGTGTAGAGGAGCGTACATGGGTGACAGAGGGGTGTAGAGGAGTGTACATGGGTGACAGAAGGGTGTAGAGGAGTGTACATGGGTAACAGAGGGGTGTAGAGGAGTGTACATGGGTGACAGAGGGGTGTAGGATTGTACATGGGTGATAGAGGGGTGTAGAGGAGTGTACATGGGAGACCAAGGGGTGTAGAGGAGTGTACATGGGTGACAGAGGGGTGTAGGATTGTACATGGGTAACAGAGGGGTGTAGAGGAGTGTATATGGGTGACAGAGGGGTGTAGAGGAGTGTACATGGGTGACAGTGGGGTGTAGAGGAGTGTACATGGGTGATTAGACCAGTGGACGCCTGACAATAGTGATGTCTC
This sequence comes from Hyla sarda, assembly GCF_029499605.1. Lineage (NCBI taxonomy): Eukaryota > Metazoa > Chordata > Amphibia > Anura > Hylidae > Hyla > Hyla sarda. The sequence goes on from NC_079190.1 coordinate 2,244,851, forward strand.
CTGGGCTCGGTGACCATTGAGTATAGTGACAGAAGCTGGTATTAGACCAGTGGACACCTGACAATAGTGATGTCTCCTGGGCTCGGTGACCATTGAGTATAGTGACTGAAGCTGGTATTAGACCAGTGGACGCCTGACAATAGAGATGTCTCCAGGGCTCGGTGACCATTGAGTATAGTGACTGAAGCTGGTATTAGACCAGTGGACACCTGACAATAGTGATGTCTCCAGGGCTCGGTGACCATTGAGTATAGTGACTGAAGCTGGTATTAGACCAGTGGACACCTGACAATAGTGATGTCTTCAGGGCTCGGTGACCATTGAGTATAGTGACTGAAGCTAGTATTAGACCGGTGGATGTCTGACAATAGTGATGTCTCCAGGGCTCGGTGACCATTGAGTATAGTGACTGAAGCTGGTATTAGACAAGTGGACACCTGACAATAGTGATGTCTCCAGGGCTCGGTGACCATTGGGTATAGTGACTGAAGCTGGTATTAGACCAGTGGACACCTGACAATAGTGATGTCTCCAGGGCTCAGTGACCATTGGGTATAGTGACTGAAGCTGGTATTAGACCAGTGGACACCTGACAATAGTGATGTCTCCAGGGCTCGGTGACCATTGAGTATAGTGACTGAAGCTGGTATTAGACCAGTGGACGCCTGACAATAGTGATGTCTCCAGGGCTCGGTGACCATTGAGTATAGTGACTGAAGCTGGTATTAGACCAGTGGACACCTGACAATAGTGATGTCTCCAGGGCTCGGTGACCATTGAGTATAGTGACTGAAGCTGGTATTAGACCAGTGGACACCTGACAATAGTGATGTCTCCAGGGTTCAGTGACCATTGAGTATAGTGACTGAAGCTGGTATTAGACCAGTGGACGCCTGACAATAGTGATGTCTCCAGTGCTCGGTGACCATTGAGTATAGTGACTGAAGCTGGTATTAGACCAGTGGACACCTGACAATAGTGATGACTCCAGGACTCAGTGACCATTGAGTATAGTGACTGAAGGTGGTATTAGACCAGTGGACGCCTGACAATAGTGATGTCTCCAGGGCTCGGTGACCATTGAGTATAGTGACTGAAGCTGGTGTTAGACCAGTGGACGCCTGACAATAGTGATGTCTCCAGGGCTCGGTGACCATTGAGTAAAGTGACTGAAGCTGGTATTAGACCAGTGGACGCCTGACAATAGTGATGTCTCCAGGGCTCGGTGACCATTGAGTAAAGTGACTGAAGCTGGTATTAGACCAGTGGACGCCTGACAATAGTGATGTCTCCAGGGCTCGGTGACCATTGAGTAAAGTGACTGAAGCTGGTATTAGACCAGTGGACGCCTGACAATAGTGATGTCTCCAGGGCTCGGTGACCATTGAGTATAGTGACTGAAGCTGGTATTAGACCGGTGGATGTCTGACAATAGTGATGTCTCCAGGGCTCGGTGACCATTGAGTATAGTGACTGAAGCTGGTATTAGACCAGTGGACACCTGACAATAGTGATGTCTCCAGGGCTCAGTGACCATTGGGTATAGTGACTGAAGCTGGTATTAGACCAGTGGACACCTGACAATAGTGATGTCTCCAGGACTCGGTGACCATTGAGTATAGTGACTGAAGCTGGTATTAGACCAGTGGACACCTGACAATAGTGATGTCTCCAGGGCTCGGTGACCATTGAGTATAGTGACTGAAGCTGGTATTAGACCAGTGGACGCCTGACAATAGTGATGTCTCCAGGGCTCGGTGACCATTGAGTATAGTGACTGAAGCTGGTATTAGACCAGTGGACACCTGACAATAGTGATGTCTCCAGGGCTCGGTGACCATTGAGTATAGTGACTGAAGCTGGTATTAGACCAGTGGACACCTGACAATAGTGATGTCTCCAGGGTTCAGTGACCATTGAGTATAGTGACTGAAGCTGGTATTAGACCAGTGGACGCCTGACAATAGTGATGTCTCCAGTGCTCGGTGACCATTGAGTATAGTGACTGAAGCTGGTATTAGACCAGTGGACACCTGACAATAGTGATGACTCCAGGACTCAGTGACCATTGAGTATAGTGACTGAAGGTGGTATTAGACCAGTGGACGCCTGACAATAGTGATGTCTCCAGGGCTCGGTGACCATTGAGTATAGTGACTGAAGCTGGTGTTAGACCAGTGGACGCCTGACAATAGTGATGTCTCCAGGGCTCGGTGACCATTGAGTAAAGTGACTGAAGCTGGTATTAGACCAGTGGACGCCTGACAATAGTGATGTCTCCAGGGCTCGGTGACCATTGAGTAAAGTGACTGAAGCTGGTATTAGACCAGTGGACGCCTGACAATAGTGATGTCTCCAGGGCTCGGTGACCATTGAGTAAAGTGACTGAAGCTGGTATTAGACCAGTGGACGCCTGACAATAATGATGTCTCCAGGGCTCGGTGACCATTGAGTATAGTGACTGAAGCCGGTATTAGACCAGTGGATGCCTGACAATAGTGATGTCTCCAGGGTTCGGTGACCATTGAGTATAGTGACTGAAGCTGGTATTAGACCAGTGGACGCCTGACAATAGTGATGTCTCCAGGGCTCGGTGACAATTGAGTATAGTGACTGAAGCTGGTATTAGACCAGTGGACGCCTGACAATAGTGATGTCTCCAGGGCTCAGTGACCATTGAGTATAGTGACTGAAGCTGGTATTAGACCAGTGGACACCTGACAATAGTGATGTCTCCAGGGCTCGGTGACCATTGAGTATAGTTACTGAAGCTGGTATTAGACCAGTGGACACCTGACAATAGTGATGTCTCCAGGGCTGGGTGACCATTGAGTATCGTGACTGAAGCTGGTGTTAGACCAGTGGACACCTGACAATACTGATGTCTCCAGGGCTCGGTGACCATTGAGTATCGTGACTGAAGCTGGTGTTAGACCAGTGGACACCTGACAATAGTGATGTCTCCAGGGCTCAGTGACCATTGAGTATAGTGACTGAAGCTGGTGTTAGACCAGTGGACGCCTGACAATAGTGATGTCTCCAGGGCTGGGTGACCATTGAGTATAGTGACTGAAGCCGGTATTAGACCAGTGGACGCCTGACAATAGTTATGTCTCCTGGGCTCGGTGACCATTGAGTAAAGTGACTGAAGCTGGTATTAGACCAGTGGACACCTGACAATATTGATGTCTCCAGGGCTCGGTGACCATTGAGTATAGTGACTGAAGCTGGTATTAGATCAGTGGACACCTGACAATAGTGATGTCTCCAGGGCTCGGTGACCATTGAGTATAGTGACTGAAGCTGGTATTAGACCAGTGGATGCCTGACAATAGTGTTGTCTCCAGGGCTCGGTGACCATTGAGTATAGTGACTGAAGCTGGTATTAGACCAGTGGACACCTGACAATTGTTGATGTCTCCAGGGCTCGGTGACCATTGAGTATAGTGACTGAAGCTGGTATTAGACCAGTGGACACCTGACAATAGCGATGTCTCCAGGGCTCAGTGACCATTGAGTATAGTGACGTAAGCTGGTATTAGACCAGTGGACACCTGACAATAGTGATGTCTCCAGGGTTCGGTGACCATTGAGTATAGTGACTGTAGCCGGTATTAGACCAGTGGGCACCTGACAATAGTGATGTCTCCAGGGTTCGGTGACCATTGAGTAAAGTGACTGAAGCTGGTATTAGACAAGTGGACACCTGACAATAGTGATGTCTCCAGGGCTCGGTGACAATTGAGTATAGTGACTGAAGCTGGTATTAGACCAGTGGACGCCTGACAATAGTGATGTCTCCAGGGCTCGGTGACCATTAAGTATAGTGACTGAAGCTGGTGTTAGACCAGTGGATGCCTGAAAATAGTGATGTCTCCAGGGCTGGGTGACCATTGAGTATAGTGACTGAAGCCGGTATTAGACCAGTGGACGCCTGACAATAGTGATGTCTCCTGGGCTCGGTGACCATTGAATAAAGTGACTGAAGCTGGTATTAGACCAGTGGACGCCTGACAATGGTGATGTCTCCAGGGCTCGGTGACCATTGAGTATAGTGACTGAAGCTGGCATTAGACCAGTGGATGCCTGACAATAGTGATGTCTCCTGGGCTCGGTGACCATTGAATAAAGTGACTGAAGCTGGTATTAGACCAGTGGACGCCTGACAATGGTGATGTCTCCAGGGCTCAGTGACCATTGAGTAAAGTGACTGAAGCTGGTATTAGACCAGTGGATGCCTGACAATAGTGAAGTCTCCAGGGCTGGGTGACCATTGAGTATAGTGACTGAAGCCGGTATTAGACCAGTGGACGCCTGACAATAGTTATGTCTCCTGGGCTCGGTGACCATTGAGTAAAGTGACTGAAGCCGGTATTAGATCAGTGGACGCCTGACAATAGTGATGTCTCCAGGGCTCGGTGACCGGCCCATTGAGTATAGTGACTGAAGCTGGTATTAGACCAGTGGATGCCTGACAATAGTGTTGTCTCCAGGGCTCGGTGACCATTGAGTATAGTGACTGAAGCTAGTATTAGACCAGTGGATGCCTGACAATAGTGATGTCTCCAGGGTTCGGTGACCATTTAGTATAGTGACTGAAGCTGGTATTAGACAAGTGGACACCTGACAATAGTGATGTCTCCAGGGCTCGGTGACAATTGAGTATAGTGACTGAAGCTGGTATTAGACCAGTGGACGCCTGACAATAGTGATGTCTCCAGGGCTCGGTGACCATTGAGTATAGTGACTGAAGCTGGTATTAGACCAGTGGACGCCTGACAATAGTGATGTCTCCAGGGCTCGGTGACCATTGAGTATAGTGACTGAAGCTGGTGTTAGACCAGTGGATGCCTGACAATAGTGATGTCTCCAGGGCTGGGTGACCATTGAGTATAGTGACTGAAGCCGGTATTAGACCAGTGGACGCCTGACAATAGTGATGTCTCCTGGGCTCGGTGACCATTGAATAAAGTGACTGAAGCTGGTATTAGACCAGTGGACGCCTGACAATGGTGATGTCTCCAGGGCTCGGTGACCATTGAGTATAGTGACTGAAGCTGGCATTAGACCAGTGGATGCCTGACAATAGTGATGTCTTCAGGGCTCGGTGACCGGCCCATTGAGTATAGTGACTGAAGCTGGTATTAGACCAGTGGATGCCTGACAATAGTGTTGTCTCCAGGGCTCGGTGACCATTGAGTATAGTGACTGAAGCTAGTATTAGACCAGTGGACACCTGACAATAGCGATGTCTCCAGGGCTCGGTGAACATTGAGTATAGTGACTGTAGCCGGTATTAGACCAGTGGACACCTGACAATAGTGATGTCTCCAGGGCTCGGTGACCATTGAGTATAGTGACTGAAGCTGGTATTAGACCAGTGGACACCTGACAATAGTGATGTCTCCAGGGCTCGGTGACCATTGAGTATAGTGAGTGAAGCTGGTATTAGACCAGTGGACGCCTGACAATGGTGATGTCTCCAGGGCTCAGTGACCATTGAGTATAGTGACTGAAGCTGGTGTTAGACCAGTGGATGCCTGACAATAGTGAAGTCTCCAGGGCTGGGTGACCATTGAGTATAGTGACTGAAGCCGGTATTAGACCAGTGGACGCCTGACAATAGTTATGTCTCCTGGGCTCGGTGACCATTGAGTAAAGTGACTGAAGCCGGTATTAGATCAGTGGACGCCTGACAATAGTGATGTCTCCAGGGCTCGGTGACCGGCCCATTGAGTATAGTGACTGAAGCTGGTATTAGACCAGTGGATGCCTGACAATAGTGTTGTCTCCAGGGCTCGGTGACCATTGAGTATAGTGACTGAAGCTAGTATTAGACCAGTGGATGCCTGACAATAGTGATGTCTCCAGGGTTCGGTGACCGTTGAGTATAGTGACTGTAGCCGGTATTAGACCAGTGGGCACCTGACAATAGTGATGTCTCCAGGGCTCGGTGACAATTGAGTATAGTGACTGAAGCTGGTATTAGACCAGTGGACGCCTGACAATAGTGATGTCTCCAGGGCTCGGTGACAATTAAGTATAGTGACTGTAGCTGGTATTAGACCAGTGGACACCTGACAATAGTGATGTCTCCAGGGCTCGGTGACCATTGAGTATAGTGACTGAAGCTGGTGTTAGACCAGTGGATGCCTGACAATAGTGTTGTCTCCAGGGCTGGGTGACCATTGAGTATAGTGACTGAAGCCGGTATTAGACCAGTGGACGCCTGACAATAGTGATGTCTCCTGGGCTCGGTGACCATTGAATAAAGTGACTGAAGCCGGTATTAGACCAGTGGACGCCTGACAATGGTGATGTCTCCAGGGCTCGGTGACCATTGAGTATAGTGACTGAAGCCGGTATTAGACCAGTGGATGCCTGACAATAGTGTTGTCTTCAGGGCTCGGTGACCGGCCCATTGAGTATAGTGACTGAAGCTGGTATTAGACCAGTGGATGCCTGACAATAGTGTTGTCTCCAGGGCTCGGTGACCATTGAGTATAGTGACTGAAGCTAGTATTAGACCAGTGGACACCTGACAATAGCGATGTCTCCAGGGCTCGGTGAACATTGAGTATAGTGACTGTAGCCGGTATTAGACCAGTGGACACCTGACAATAGTGATGTCTCCAGGGCTCGGTGACCATTGAGTATAGTGACTGAAGCTGGTATTAGACCAGTGGACGCCTGACAATAGTGATGTCTCCAGGGCTTGGTGACCATTGAGTATAGTGACTGAAGCTGGTATTAGACCAATGGATGCCTGACAATAGTGATGTCTCCAGGGCTCTGTGACCATTGAGTATAGTGACTGAAGCTGGTATTAGACCAGTGGACACCTGACAATAGTGATGTCTCCAGGGTTCGGTGACCATTGAGTATAGTGACTGAAGTTGGTATTAGACCAGTGGACGCCTGACAATAGTGATGTCTCCAGGGCTCGGTGACAATTGAGTATAGTGACTGAAGCTGGTATTAGACCAGTGGACGCCTGACAATAGTGATGTCTCCAGGGCTCGGTGACCATTGAGTATAGTGACTGAAGCTGGTATTAGACCAGTGGATGCCTGACAATAGTGATGTCTCCAGGGCTCGGTGACCATTGAGTATAGTGACTGAAGCTGGTATTAGACCAGTGGATGCCTGACAATAGTGATGTCTCCAGGGCTCGGTGACCATTGAATAAAGTGACTGAAGTTACATAGTTACATAGTTACATAGTTAGTATGGTTGAAAAAAGACATACATCCATCAAGTCCAACCAGGGAATTGAAGGGAAGGGTGTAAGGGGATAAGGGAAAGGGATGTAGTTTTATAATTCTGCATAAGCATTAATTTTATTTTGTTCCAGGAATGTATCTAACCCTGTTTTAAAGCTGTTAATTGTTCCTGCTGTGACCAGTTCCTGAGGTAGACCGTTCCATAAATTCACAGTCCTCACGGTAAAGAAGGCGTGTCGCCCCTTTAGACTAAACCTTTTCTTCTCCAGACGGAGGGAGTGCCCCCTCGTCCTTTGGGGGGGTTTAACCTGGAACAGTTTTTCTCCATATTTTTTGTATGGGCCATTTATATACTTATATACGTTTATCATATCCCCCCTTAAACGTCTCTTCTCAAGACTAAACAATTGTAACTCCTTTAATCGCTCCTCATAGCTAAGATGTTCCATGCCCCATATTAGTTTAGTCGCCCGTCTCTGCACCCTTTCCAACTCCGCAGTGTCCCTTTTATAAACAGGTGACCAAAACTGAACAGCATATTCCAGGTGAGGCCGTACCAATGCTTTATAAAGGGGGAGTATTATGTCCCTGTCCCTGGAGTCCAGGCCTCTTTTTATACATGACAATATCCTGCCGGCTTTGGAAGCCGCAGCCTGACATTGCATGCTATTCTGTAGTCTGTGATCTACAAGTCACCCAGATCCTTCTCTACCAGTGACTCTGACAGTTTAATCCCCCCTAAGACATACGATGCATGCAGATTATTAGTACACACAGCCCCCCTCTATATACACAGCCCCCCATCTATATACGCAGCCCCCCTAAGACATACGATGCATGCATGTTCTTAGTACTCAGATGCATAACTTTACATTAATCCACATTGAACCTCATTTGCCAAGTGGATGCCCAGACACTTAGTCTATCCAAGTCATCTTGTAACTTATGCACATCCTCTATAGACTGTACTGTGCTACAAAGCTTGGTGTAATCTGCAAAGATAGAAACAGAGCTGTTAATACCATCCTCTATATCATTGATAAATAAATTAAACAACAACGGGCCCAGTACTGAACCTTGGGGTACACCACTAATAACCGGGGACCAATCAGAGTACGAATCATTGACCACCACTCTCTGGGTACGATCCATGAGCCAGTTGGTATTAGACCAGTGGACGCCTGACAATAGTGATGTCTCCAGGGCTCGGTGACCATTGAGTATAGTGACTGAAGCTGGTATTAGACCAGTGGATGCCTGACAATTGTAATGTCTCCAGGGCTCGGTGACCATTGAGTATAGTGACTGAAGCTGGTATTAGACCAGTGGACACCTGACAAGAGTGATGTCTCCAGGGCTCGGTGACCATTGAGTATAGTGACTGAAGCTGGTATTAGACCAGTGGATGCCTGACAATAGTGTTGTCTCCAGGGCTCGGTGACCATTGAGTATAGTGACTAAGGCTAGTATTAGACCAGTGGACACCTGACAATAGTGATGTCTCCAGGGCTCGGTGACCATTGAGTATAGTGACTGTAGCCGGTATTAGACCAGTGGACACCTGACAATAGTGATGTCTCCAGGGTTCGGTGACCATTGAGTATAGTGACTGAAGCTGGTATTAGACCAGTGGATGCCTGACAATAGTGATGTCTCCAGGGCTCGGTGACCATTGAGTATAGTGACTGAAGTTGGTATTAGACCAGTGGATGCCTGACAATAGTAATGTCTCCAGGGCTCGGTGACCATTGAGTTTAGTAACAGAAGCTGGTATTAGACCAGTGGACGCCTGACAATATTGATGTCTCCAGGGCTCGGTGACCATTGAGTATAGTGAATGACGCTGGTATTAGACCAGTGGATGCCTGACAATAGTGATGTCTCCAGGGCTCGGTTACCATTGAGTATAGTGACTGAAGCTGGTATTAGACAAGTGGACACCTGACAATAGTGATGTCTCCAGGGTTTGGTGACCATTGAGTATAGTGACTGAAGCCGGTATTAGACCAGTGGGTGCCTGACAATAGTGATGTCTCCAGGGCTCGGTGACCATTGAGTATAGTGAATGAAGCTGGTGTTAGACCAGTGGATGCCTGACAATAGTGATGACTCCAGGGCTCGGTGACCATTGAGAAAAGTGACTGAAGCTGGTATTAGACCAGTGGACACCTGACAATAGTGATGTCTCCAGGGCTCGGTGACCATTGAGTATAGTGACTGAAGCTGGTATTAGACAAGTGAACACCTGACAATAGTGATGTCTCCAGGGCTCGGTGACCATTGAGTATAGTGACTGAAGCTGGTATTAGACCAGTGGACACCTGACAATAGTGATGTCTCCAGGGCTCGGTGACCGGCCCATTGAGTATAGTGACTGAAGCTGGTATTAGACCAGTGGACACCTGACAATAGTGATGTCTCCAGGGCTCGGTGACCATTGAGTATAGTGACTGAAGCTGGTATTAGACCAGTGGACACCTGACAATGGTGATGTCTCCAGGGCTCGGTGACTATTGAGTATAGTGACTGAAGCTGGTATTAGACCAGTGGACATCTGACAATAGTGATGTCTCCAGGGCTCGGTGACCATTGAGTATAGTGACTGAAGCCGGTATTAGACCAGTGGACGCCTGACAATAGTGATGTCTCCAGGGTTCAGTGACCATTGAGTATAGTGACTGAAGCTGGTGTTAGACCAGTGGACGCCTGACAATAGTGATGTCTCCAGGGCTGGGTGACCATTGAGTATCGTGACTGAAGCTGGTGTTAGACCAGTGGACGCCTGACAATAGTGATGTCTCCAGGCCTCGGTGACCATTGAGTATAGTGACTGAAGCCGGTATTAGACCAGTGGACACCTGACAATAGTGATGTCTCCTGGGCTCGGTGACCATTGAGTAAAGTGACTGAAGCTGGTGTTAGACCAGTGGACACCTGACAATAGTGATGTCTCCAGGGCTCGGTGACCATTGAGTATAGTGACTGAAGCTGGTGTTAGACCAGTGGACGCCTGACAATAGTGATGTCTCCAGGGCTCGGTGACCATGGAGTATAGTGACTGAAGCTGGTATTAGACCAGTGGACGCCTGACAATAGTGATGTCTCCAGGGTTTGGTGACCATTGAGTATAGTGACTGAAGCTGGTATTAGACCAGTGGACGCCTGACAATAGTGATGTCTCCAGGGCTCGGTGACCATTGAGTATAGTGACTGAAGCTGGTATTAGACCAGTGGACACCTGACAATAGTGATGTCTCCAGGGCTCGGTGACCATTGAGTATAGTGACTGAAGCTGGTATTAGACCAGTGGATGCCTGACAATAGTGTTGTCTCCAGGGCTCGGTGACAATTGAGTATAGTGACTAAGGCTAGTATTAGACCAGTGGACACCTGACAATAGCGATGTCTCCAGGGCTCGGTGACCATTGAGTATAGTGACTGTAGCCGGTATTAGACCAGTGGACACCTGACAATAGTGATGTCTCCAGGGTTCGGTGACCATTGAGTATAGTGACTGAAGCTGGTATTAGACCAGTGGATGCCTGACAATAGTGATGTCTCCAGGGCTCGGTGACCATTGAGTATAGTGACTGAAGCTGGTATTAGACCAGTGGACGCCTGACAATAGTGATGTCTCCAGGTCTCGGTGACCATTGAGTATAATGACTGAAGCTGGTATTAGACCAGTGGACACCTGACAATAGTGATGTCTCCAGGGCTCGGTGACCATTGAGTTTAGTAACAGAAGCTGGTATTAGACCACTGGACGCCTGACAATATTGATGTCTCCAGGGCTCGGTGACCATTGAGTATAGTGACTGAAGCTGGTATTAGACCAGTGGACACCTGACAATAGTGATGTCTCCAGGGCTCGGTGACCATTGAGTATAGTTACTGAAGCTGGTATTAGACCAGTGGACACCTGACAATAGTGATGTCTCCAGGTCTCGGTGACCATTGAGTATAATGACTGAAGCTGGTATTAGACCAGTGGACACCTGACAATAGTGATGTCTCCAGGGCTCGGTGACCATTGGGTATAGTGAATGAAGCTGGTATTAGACCAGTGGACACCTGACAATAGTGATGTCTCCAGGGCTTGGTGACCATTGAGTATAGTGACTGAAGCTGGTATTAGACCAGTGGACACCTGACAATGGTGATGTCTCCAGGGCTCGGTGACCATTGAGTATAGTGACTGAAGCTGGTATTAGACAAGTGGACACCTGACAATAGTGATGTCTCCAGGGCTCGGTGACCATTGGGTATAGTGACTGAAGCTGGTATTAGACCAGTGGACACCTGACAATAGTGATGTCTCCAGGGCTCGGTGACCATTGAGTATAGTGACTGAAGCTGGTATTAGACCAGTGGACACCTGACAATAGTGATGCCTCCAGGGCTCGGTGACCATAGAGTATAGTGACTGAAGCTGGTATTAGACCAGTGGACACCTGACAATAGTGATGTCTCGAGGGCTCGGTGACCATTGAGTATAGTTACTGAAGCTGGTATTAGACCAGTGGACACCTGACAATAGTGATGTCTCCAGGGCTCCGTGACCATTGAGTATAGTGACTGAAGCTGGTATTAGACCAGTGGACACCTGACAATAGTGATGTCTCCAGGGCTCGGTGACCATTGAGTATAGTTACTGAAGATGGTATTAGACCAGTGGACACCTGACAATAGTGATGTCTCCAGGACTCAGTGACCATTGAGTATAGTTACTGAAGATGGTATTAGACCAGTGGACGCCTGACAATAGTGATGTCTCTAGGGCTCCGTGACCATTGAGTATAGTGACTGAAGCTGGTATTAGACCAGTGGACATCTGACAATAGTGATGTCTCCAGGGCTCGGTGACCATTGAGTATAGTTACTGAAGCTGGTATTAGACCAGTGGACGCCTGACAATAGTGATGTCTCCAGGTTTCGGTGACCATTGAGTATAGTGACTGAAGCTGGTATTAGACCAGTGGACGCCTGACAATAGTGATGTCTCCAGGGCTCGGTGACCATTGAGTATAGTTACTGAAGCTGGTATTAGACCAGTGGACGCCTGACAATAGTGATGTCTCCAGGGCTCGGTGACCATTGAGTATAGTGACTGAAGCTGGTATTAGACCAGTGGACACCTGACAATAGTGATGTCTCCAGGGTTCGGTGACCATTGAGTATAGTGACTGAAGCTGGTATTAGACCAGTGGACGCCTGACAATAGTGATGTCTCCAGGGCTCAGTGACCATTGAGTATCGTGACTGAAGCTGGTATTAGACCAGTGGACGCCTGACAATAGTGATGTCTCCAGGGCTCAGTGACCATTGAGTATCGTGACTGAAGCTGGTATTAGACCAGAGGACGCCTGACAATAGTGATGTCTCCTGGGCTCGGTGACCATTGAGTATAGTGACTGAAGCTGGTATTAGACCAGTGGATGCCTGACAATAGTGATGTCTCCAGGGCTCGGTGACCATTGAGTATAGTGACTGAAGCTGGTATTAGACCAGTGGACACCTGACAATAGTGATGTCTCCAGGGCTCGGTGACCATTGAGTATTGTGACTGAAGCTGGTATTAGACCAGTGGACGCCTGACAATAGTGATGTCTCCAGGGCTCGGTGACCATTGAGTATAGAGACTGAAGCTGGTATTAGACCAGTGGACACCTGACAATAGTGATGTCTCCAGGGCTCGGTGACCATTGAGTATTGTGACTGAAGCTGGTATTAGACCAGTGGACACCTGACAATAGTGATGTCTCCAGGACTCGGTGACCATTGAGTATAGTGACTGAAGCTGGTATTAGACCAGTGGACACCTGACAATAGTGATGTCTCCAGGGCTCGGTGACCATTGAGTATAGTGACTGAAGCTGGTATTAGACCAGTGGACGCCTGACAATAGTGATGTCTCCAGGTCTCGGTGACCATTGAGTATAGTGACTGAAGCTGGTATTAGACCATTTGACTCCTGACAATAGTGATGTCTTCCTCCCACAGTGTGTCAATAATCTATTGATCTGTTTTTTAGACTGATCGATTTATTATAGTCTGAATGTGTTACGGATAGATGCTGAATCACTTTGTGTTTTATTCACACATAAAGCAAAGTATTGCGACTCGCAGGACGCGTTTTGACCAACAAATTGCCTTTGTCAACAAAGGTGACAAAGGCCATTTGTTGGTCGAAACGCGTCCTGCGAGTCGCAATACATTGCTTTATGTGTGAATAAAACACCAAGTTATTCAGCATCTATCTGTGAGCGCCGGGATTTCTTTAATGATAGCTTGAACCCTGTCCTGGCAGCTGATAAGTGTTTAAATTGAAGCATAACAGAGTTAAAACAGAAAACAACTGCATTTCTATAGATCAAACAATCTTTATTGATACAAAGTACACAAATATTGTAGACAATTTTATAAAAACTAATTAAAAATAGAAATGGAGTATAGTCCAGAAATGGAGGTCCAGTGGACCAGAACTAACAGGCGGTGAGTAAGATCATGAGTAAATAATAGTAATACAGGTCAATTCCTGATCATGTAAATAATAAAGGGCATAAGATTACTCATGCAGAGACAACGACACCATAAGCATGGTAAAGGTGCAATATAAAAGTCTTCAACACTTCCCCTTAGTTACCAAGGTAAAAATATGAAAAGTACATTATAATACATAAGGGAAGAAGAAGAAGGTGCGTAAAGTGGTTAAATACATCCTACATAGTCTAAGAGAACTACATAAGAAAAAACATGTGCAAACATACACAAAGTAACTGTTACAACCTGGTGTTTAGATACCCTGGTCACACGCCAAACCCGACGTTTCGCTCCTCGCTTCAACTGGGGTGTGGCCTATGAATAAACCTACTTCCTATTTATCTGGCTATGGAGCCAATCATATCTGGCCCCATGCATCAGCTGATAGTGGACCGTAGTAACCTTTTACATATGTAGTGGTGTCCCTGTAGTGTGGGCGCCTCCTACCTACGTCAAATACTTGTGTGTATGGGTAAAAACATAAAAATAGGTGTGGTAATTGCCTACCTCCGCATCTGGTGCACGGGAGCCATGTCCTTTGGCGCATCGTCACGCTCAAACAGCAGAGTAACGTCATGCCACTGTCAGGGGAGTAACCGCACGCTCGCAAGATGTTATGCGTGTTGCTATGGTGCAATACGTGCGGTCACGTGACCCCCAGCAAGTCACATGACAGCCCGCTGTCGTACTGACGGATCGCCATCAGGGACCCCCTCTGTTGTGTCACATGAGCGCGTGTCCATAGATCCCTGCGCCGCAATACCTGTAGTATGCAGCCCTGTATGTACGAGTCACATGATATGGACCCAAACTGTACCGAGGCCCACAAGGGACAAAACAAGATCAAAAAGGATATACAAGTTAACTTCTGAAGATATGAATATATAGAAATGAATGCAAGGCTTACATTATATGCCTGATGGAAATATATGTATAGCATAAAATCATAGGTAAGTATGGCGAGTTTAAATTAAAACATTTTTGTATAATAAATGTAAAGTGTAAAGAGAAGGTATATCGTGAAGTATGTGCCAAAAGGGACAGAATCAAGTTAGTAAATAAACATAGATGTGTGTGACAACCTGTGAGTGAGGTGTAGAATTACAGACATAACAAGAAAAATATCATTGAAAATGTTGGCACAGACATGTAGGGCATCATCTATGATGTTGTGCATGTCTGGCAAACTGGCAGTGATCACGATCCACCAACTGTAGAACAAAGGTACCAAGAAAAACCAAATTGGCCATCATAAAGAACAACCCACACCACCAACAAACCACGCGTAAAAACGTAAAAGAATACAATAAAATGTGCAGCGAAAAAGGTGATGAGGGATGTGAGGGAATTGAGCTAGTGCAAAAAAGTGCTCATTGGAGAAAGTAGATATACTTACCCACCCTAGACCATAATTCTGATGGCTCCCTTCTTCGTTTTAGGGGTATTGACCATGTTTCAGTTGGTCCCCGGAGAGGCAATTGGCCTCGCACTCTGACGCAACGAGAAACTTGATGGATTTTTCTTCTGGACACCATGACCCCAAAAGGAATGAACGAGGTAAATAGTTATGCACCATTCCTATAGTGTTGACCAAGGCTTTCATTGTGGTGCTCATTATTCTAGTAGTGGACTATCTGTGATTTTCTTCAACTAAGATTTTTCTTTTACTTTTTATTGTTTTTAATTATTTTTTAATTGTTGTTTCCTTCCCATTTTCAGTTGGTGTATGACCTAATTCGTGTAGTGGTGATTTCCATGATTTTTTCCGCATAAGGGGACGGTCGGCCACTATCAGAGGCATTTCTATGTGGGATCCCCTGAGGGACTATTACGTGCATACATTGTTGGGGGCTCTTCTATATCCCTTCCACTGAGTTGCCATGAGTCAATTTTATGCTGGAAAGCGGTCATGTATTGTCTAAGTAGTGATGGGGGCAAGCCTAATTTTAGTCGGTTCTGATAAAGGCCTTTTAGGATGTTATTATAATTTATTTTGGTCTAGGGTGGGTAAGTATATCTACTTTCTCCAATGAGCACTTTTTTGCACTAGCTCAATTCCCTCGCATCCCTCATCACCTTTTTCGCTGCACATTTTATTGTATTCTTTTACGTTTTTACGCGTGGTTTGTTGGTGGTGTGGGTTGTTCTTTATGATGGCCAATTTGGTTTTTCTTGGTACCTTTGTTCTACAGTTGGTGGATCGTGATCACTGGCAGTTTGCCAGACATGCACAACATCATAGATGATGCCCTACATGTCTGTGCCAACATTTTCAATGATATTTTTCTTGTTATGTCTGTAATTCTACACCTCACTCACAGGTTGTCACACACATCTATGTTTATTTACTAACTTGATTCTGTCCCTTTTGGCACATACTTCACGATATACCTTCTCTTTACACTTTACATTTATTATACAAAAATGTTTTAATTTAAACTCACCATACTTACCTATGATTTTATGCTATACATATATTTCCATCAGGCATATAATGTAAGCCTTGCATTCATTTCTATATATTCATATCTTCAGAAGTTAACTTGTATATCCTTTTTGATCTTGTTTTGTCCCTTGTGGGCCTCGGTACAGTTTGGGTCCGTATCATGTGACTCGTATATACAGGGCTGCATACTACAGGTATTGCGGTGCAGGGATCTATGGACACATGTTCATGTGACAGAGGGGGTCCCTGATGGTGATCTGGCAGTATTATGGTGCGCTGTCATGTGACCTGCTGGGGGTCACATGACCGCACGTATTGCACCATATCAACACGCATAACATCTTGCAAGTGTGTGGTTACGCCCCTGACAGCGGCATGACGTTACTCTGCTGTTTGGGCGTGATGACAGCCTCGCGCTGTTCCTTGGGACTGGAACGTTGGAAAGCCATCAGCCTATCACCGGCCGCAGCGATGTCCCGCCCCGGCCAGTGATAGGCTGAGCCCACTGTCATGTAAGGAGCTCTGGCCGGCTTCTTACATGATGTTTAACCTATCACTGGCCGGGGCGGGATATCGCTGCGGCCGGTGATAGGCTGATGGCTGTCTGACGTTCCAGTCCCAAGGAACAGCGTGAGGCCGACGTATGTAAGCTAAAGTTTATTTTCTTTATTTTTTGCAGCCCGGGCATAGGGATACAGCGTACAGCAGTGGTCTCAAACCTGCGGACCTCCAGCCGTTGGCTGTCCGGGCACGCTGGGAGTTGTAGTTTTGCAACATCTGGAGGTCCGCAGGTTGGAGACCACTGGCGTACAGTATAGAGTTCCAGTGCCGGCGGCCCCCAACAAAGAGGAGGGCAGTGCTTGCGGGTGACATATGTGAGTAGTACCCCGCTGGGCTGATAATTAATTGGAGGGGGAACAGAACAGCGGTGGCAGAACAGCACTCACGGGTCACATATGATTAGTTCCCCGATGTGGGGACAGCGCAGCGCTGATAATGAATTCATTCCCAAGGGGGAGGGGCCCAACCGGTATTGCGGTATGGGGAAAAATTCATATCGTGCAGCACAAAAATTTCGGTATTCGGTATGAACCGGTATACCGCCCAGTCCTATTTTACGTATGTAATAGGTTACTACGGTCCACTATCAGCTGATGCATGGCGCCAGATATGATTGGCTCCATAGCCAGATACATAGGAAGTAGGTTTATTCATAGGCCACACTCCAGTTGAAGCGAGGAGCGAAACGTCGGGTTTGGCGTGTGACCAGGGTATCTAAACACCAGGTTGTAACAGTTACTTTGTGTATGTTTGCACATGTTTTTTCTTATGTAGTTCTTTTAGACTATGTAGGATGTATTTAACCACTTTACACACCTTCTTCTTCTTCCTTTATGTATTATAATGTACTTTTCATATTTTTATCTTGGTAACTCAGGGGAAGTGTTGAAGACTTTTATATTGCACCTTTACCATGCTTATGGTGTCGTTGTCTCTGCATGAGTAATCTTATGCCCTTTATTATTTACATGATCAGGAATTGACCTGTATTACTATTATTTACTCATGATCTTAGTCACCGCCTGTTAGTTCTGGTCCACTGGACCTCCATTTCTGGACTATATTCCATGTCTATTTTTAAAATGTTTTAATAAAATTGTCTACAATATTTGTGTAATTTGTATCAATAAAGATTGTTTGATCTATAGAAACACAGTCGTTTTCTGTTTTGGTTATGAATAGCATTGGGTCAGTTACTTTTGGGGATTTTTTTGTGTTCTAGTATACCGGAGTTGTATGACGTCTTGGCAAAGTCACCCGGTCTAAGAAAACCGTAGAAGCTTTGATGACCAAGCTGGCAGAGGCACCAAAAGGAGCACCATCCTGAATATTGCTGAAGAGTTGGAAATTAGCGGTGGATACAGGGACCCTGGAAGGTGGCCTCGGTTTCTCTGACTTCTTGAACCCCTTCAAGGCTGCCTTGATCGGGTGAGTGCCAAGGATGGAGGGAAGACTAGGATAACTGAGAGAACGGAAGTTGTATGCCAGCTAAATATAATCTAATGGAGCTATGGGACAATTTGGGGGATGTGGCAAAATGACACAAATGCTAATATGTACTGTATATCAAAAGGGGAGGCAGATGGTTATTTGTGTAAGAATTTTAGAAAAGCATTCCATGCAACTTTGTAGGATCTAGCTGTGTTTGTGGCTAGTGAATGATTGATTAGGTTTCAGGCCCCTAACAAGTGACCGTTTAGTCCATCATCAATGAGCTGAGGAGTGCCGGTGTGGCCGCTCTGTCTGCCTCCAGCATGACTTGATGGAACACCTGGAGATTGAAGCGGGAGAGAGCGCCAACAGCTATATTCCGACTCCCTTCAATATAGACACATTCTACATGAAACTCCCTCATGAGAGCGGTATGCACTAATCTACGCAAAAAAGACATGATGGTGAGTGACATGGACCTTCCTTTGCAGATGATGTCACGGGTGGAGAAATTATCTGTATGAAACACAACTGACTTACCCTGCCACAAATGACCCCACGTTTGCGCAGCTGCGACTATCTGCATGATCTCATAAAGGGCCGAAGTGGTGGAAAAATCAGGCAGAGCGAAGAGCTCTGGAGACCACAACTCGGCTATCCAATGTGTACCGCAAATGGCCGCGTAACCCACTGAGGCTGCTGCGTTAGTGATAACCACGGACGAAAATTGGTCAGCTAAAGGGATGAACATCGACACCCCCGTTTCACTCTCCAAAATCCCATTGTCGCTCCTTCCCTTCTGAGCCCTCTACTGTGCCCACAGAGCACTTGACATCCACCTATGAGGTATTTCCTTAATCGAGAGAAATTGGGTTACAAATTTTGGGGGGCTTTTTCTCCTTTTACCCCTTGTAAAATTTCAATAACTGGGTCTACAAGAACATGCGAGTGTAAAAAATGAAGATTTTGAATTTTCTCCTTCATTTTGCTGCTATTCCTATGAAACACCTAAAGGGTTAACACACTTACTGAATGTCATTTTGAATACTTTGGGGGGTGCAGTTTTTATAATGGGGTCATTTATGGGGTATTTCTAAAATGAAGGCCCCTCAAATCCACTTCAAAACTGAACTGGTCGCTGAAAAATTGATTTTGAATATTTTGTAAAAAATTTGAAAATTGCTGCTATACTTTGAAGCCTCTGATGTCTCCAAAACTAAAAACATCTCAACTTTATGATGCAAATATAAGGTAGACATATTGTATGTGTGAATCAATATATCATTTATTTGGAATGTCTATTTTCCTTACAATATGTCGCGAAAAAAACAAACAGAATAATCGGTAAAAGCATCCCAGAGTTATTAATGCATAAAGTGATAGTGGTCAGAATTGCAAAAAAGGGCTCAGTCCTTAAGGTGAAAAAGGGGTCAGTCCTTAAGGGGTTAAATATCTTCTCCTCCTTTACCGTGTTGATTCCCTTTGTGTATTTGGAAGTCTCTATCATATCCCATATCTCTTCTTCCTTTTGAGGAGGAAGAAAAGGGGGGAGAAGGTAAGATAGTGACATAAGACCTCAGGCGGATGATTGGCTGACAATAAATCTCGTAGAGGAAGCTTTCGTCCCTTCTTTGCTGGCCAGGGTCTGTACTTAACATGAACCGGGGTTTACATACATCCTATACCACCCCAAGAATAGCGGCAAGATTGAAAAGTTAAATAGGACAATTAAAAACAAAATAGTAAAGATCATGGCAAACACGAGTCAGTTTTGGCCAGAATGTCTTCCGAATACTCTTAATCCAGTAAGAAATGCTCCTTAATGTCCCCACAATTAATCACTGTACAAAATTTTGTTTGTTAATAAGCGTAAGACATAGTTACATAGTTCATAAGGTTGAAAATAAAGACCAGAGTCCATCAGGTTCTGCCTTTATCCCTATTGTTCCCCTACTGAGTTGATACAGAGGAAGGAAAAAAAATCCTTAAAAAGCTGATGCCAATTACTACATATTAGGGAAAAAATTATAATAATTCCTTCCCGATTCTAAATATAGGATCAGATTAAATCCCTGGATGAACGTTCTGTTCCTATACATCTAGTGTCCATAAACTATATTATCTCCAGTAATGTATTCAGGCCCCTCCTCCTGATCACATGATACTTCCTCTGGTTGAGAGTTCCATAGTCTCACTGCTCTTACAGTAAAGAACCCTGTCTATGCTGGTGTAGAAATCTTCTTTCTTCTAAACGTAGAGAATGCCCCCTTGTTATAGATACAGTTCTGCATACAAATAGGTCATGAGGGAGATCTCTGAACTGTCCCCTATTATATTTATACATAGTTATTAAGTTGGCCCTAAGACAGGACTGTACTGCTGACTGAGTATATACAGTCCCTACAACACAAGTTTTCCATGAAACACCATTATGTCCATATATCACTGACCTAGATGCAATAATTTATTTACATTCCATCCAACCAGGTTATTGGGTCATTATAAAGTTCCAACAGAAAAGAATAGAAGCTGCACTGGTCCTTTCCAAGTGCTGATACAACACCAACGTCTCTAAAGCTTCAGGACTAGGATGCCTGGATCCACGCCGGCCATTGCCAGAAGCTGCTGAAATACACAGGAAACGGATCTAAGTATCAGTGTCGGCTACTGTCCGGCCTTTTCCACCCATGGTTTGTGTATGAGTGGCCGTCCTAATCTGTTATTCAGAATACATGTGCAGTTGGCTAAAGCCGCCAATCATACCAACTGTTGGGTGGGCTCCATCCCGCCCCCATAGTCAGAGCACATCGGCCATGGCCGCCATCTATGCCGTATATAGTTTTGGTAGTGTAAAAAGGGGAGGCAGTCCTGCTAGGTCAGAGTAAAAGATATAAGGTCAAACATTAGAAGAAAGAGAGAAAAAAGAAAACGTGTCTAAAATAGCATAAAATGATAACATTTATTTGGAAAAATGATGTGAGGTCTGCGGCAGGGCCCTTGTCTGGTCACTAGATAAAATGGTTACAATGGTATAAAATGCTAAAAATATAAAATATACACAGTGGTATTGCACTTCCCTAATTGGACAATGAGACAATGAGTGCGGCAATGGGACAATGAGTGCGGCAATGGGACAATGAGTGCGGCAATGGGACAATGAATGCGGTAATGAGACAATGAGTGCGGTAATGAGACAATGAGTGCGGCAATGGGACAATGAGTGCGGTAATGAGACAATGAGTGCGGTAATGGGACAATGAGTGCGGTAATGAGACAATGAGTGCGGTAATGGGACAATGAGTGCGGTAATGAGACAATGAGTGCGGTAATGGGACAGTGAGTGCGGTAATGGGACAATGAGTGCGGTAATGGGACAGTGAGTGCGGTAATGAGACAATGAGTGCGGTAATGGGACAGTGAGTGCGGTAATGAGACAATGAGTGCGGTAATGGGACAATGAGTGCGGTAATGGGACAATGAGTGCGGCAATGGGACAGTGTGAACAGTATCTGTTTAGTTATACTGTAAAGTCATATTATAAGAGCCGGGATTAATCCAGATGAAAGTACATAGCAAAAAAGTTGATAATCCAATAAGGCAAATTTTCGGTAGCTCTGGAGCCTCCCAGATTGGGGCCCACTATAAACGTTTTTAGGTGCAGAGATACAGGCGATGCCCCCTCTACCCCGACGCCACAGGGACTGAATGCAAGAGGGCAATCGCTATACAGTTCAGGCACTTAGTGCCTCTTACCGGCTACAGTGTGCACAGTCAGGTGAGTGCAGCTGCGATCCGGATACACGTCCCTCTGTCCCGGCGGCACGGGAGAAATGTAGGAGGGGAGATATGATCCGGTGCTGGGGGTCGGAGATGATGGCTGGGAAGTAGCGTGTGGCAGCGCTGTGAAGCCTAGCGGTCGTAGCAGCGTATGGCAACGCTGGAGGTATCCTCTCTACACCGACGGCACGGGGAGCAGGTGAGAGAGTAGGTGAGGACCGGCAATGCGGTAACGATTGTCAGATGATGTGCAGGGTTGTCTTAACACCAGACTGCGTCCCCTTTTTCAATGGTGGAGGTTCAGGTCTTCGAACGAGAGATCAAGAGAGGATCTCATTACAAAACCAAAGTCCATACTGCCCGGAACAGTCGTTCCCCGAGCTTGGCTGAGCTCAGAGACTTTTTCCTCTCCCTGACTCGCTGTAACTTACCAGCATGGCATAAAAGAACCTTCTTTGGCATGAAACTGGGCGAGTGCGTGATATGTACTTTTCCTCTTTTCGCTATTTACCACATGTTGCTTTCCAAGCGCACCCCCGACACTGCCGCACCACCCGTCCAGGATTGTAAACCCAGTCCTACACTGCATCTGCAGTATAGTAGATTACACTATAGTGACGGCTCTTTGTCTATTGCCTACATCATATCTTCTGTAGGCTGAATCATTACCTTGTAACCTAATGCTGACTGTATGTATGGGAGTGGCTTTGTACTGTATGTGGGAGTGGCTTTGTACTGTATGTGGGAGTGGCTTTGCAAACCCTCCCTTTTGTTAGGTATAAATAAACATAACCCACACTAGCAAGGGGGATTCTTCCTGAAGCTGGTGGGAGAACCGTGTTGCAGGACACCTGACTGACTGTGTTTTTCCAACTATTGTGAATTCGCTATCCCAGGCAGGCACCACTGAAGCTGAATATTATTACAAGTCTGGATTCCTACAATAGTGGTAGCTGTAATAAGTGGACAGTAGGAGTGGGGGACTGGTGGTAGATTTAGTGAGAGGACAGCAGGGGTGGTGGAATGGTGTTGTTATCTAGCAACTAAGCATAAGGCTCGCCATCCTTGCCAGTTTTCCCAGTGCTGGTTCTGCCTCCTACCCATACTGCCATGGTTAGTCATCATTACTGCCATGTTGTGTGGATGCCTCATCCCCAATACTTCCTCATCCATCTCCAAATCCTCTTCAGGTCCCACTTCCTCATCAGAGACCTCCTCAACATCCATACAGCAGCGAGCCAGAAGTGAGGCTTCCGGGGGCGTGGCGAGGCGCGCAACGAGTATGGCCACATAGTGAGTGAGCTCCCACTCCCTGAGGCCCGAAATCAGCTACAATAAGCCGGTACCGACTCCTAAACCATGGGGAGAACCTCCTGCTGGTAAAGGAAGCTCCCGCGAGCACTCGGGACTCCTTCCCCGTGGTCTGGCTGCATCACTCGCTACTTGTGGCCCTCCGACACCACTGATGGCCAAGCATCAGCCATCACAGGGCCTGCATCAGATTCCTGCTCTGCGAGCGCTGCGCTGCCCCGGGCTCACTCCTCTCCTGTAGCGCAGTCGCACTCCACTGCTCCGGTGTGTGCCGCTGACCTACCTTAGGCCTCCTCCATTGCTGCCATGACCCTGTTGCTGCCTGGGAATCCACCTCAGCTGCCGCCATCTGGGCACTTCCTGGACACTGCTCTGGATCCCACAGCTCCTGCTCCAAGTCGGGACTCCCTGTGTGCCCTGCTGCCTTATGCTTCTCAGTGTCTCCCTGAACCAGGCATTGATAAGGTGAGCCAGGCTCTTGTGCAGCTCCCAACAATAATATCCTTCTAGTGGACAGAAGTTCCAGCTAAGAAAAATGATATGGGGGTGCTTTAAAACGTAACTTTTAATCCGTTTTGTCTAAAATAACACCTCAAATTCTAGTGCAACAATTCAACCGACACCAAAAATAATAAAAAGAACTATTGGCAAGACTCATACCACTAGTAAGTGGAAATAATGCAAGCCACAACAATATCTTGTCATAACCCTACGCGTTTCTGCTCCTATCTGGAGCGTCCTCAGGGGTTTAATACAATTTATGCATGTGGGAACAATAGTATGGTATCAAGCAGCCTATAGTGGCACCTGATACTCAGTGCTCACTATAAGTGCATAATAGAAGCAATCAATCACAATTGCTCACTATAACAGGTATACTCAAAACAGCGGCATGTAAAACAACTGGTGATAGTAATCCGGATAGTCCCGGTGATTATGTCCGTCACTGTTATTCCCTGCGTTGCCGGTATGGAGTCCTGGATGGTGCACTAACCCGCAGTGGCGGGGAGCCGTACTGGTAATGACGGCTTCTCAGTGCTCACCAACAGCACCGATCAGTGCTCTTGTGCAGCTCCCCCCTGATACCCTGGGAGTTGTGGTCTCCCCTCCTCAGCCCCTGCAGGCACCATCTTGGGCCTCTTTAGTGGTGGGCTCTGCTCCTCCCTCCGCTACTGCACTACCCTGTCCCTCTGCTACAGTTGGGGGTACCATTGTGACTGCCCCCCCTGCTGTGTTGGATCTGCCTGTTTGTGGACCCCCCCTGGAGGTCCCCCCTGTACACCCGGCGTACTATTCCTGTTCTCTGTCCACAACAGTCTCCAACCACCTTCCTGTACCTTTAAGGATGCACCCCTCTAGTAAGCTCAATGCAGGGGCCCCCAGCTTCACCTCCCAGTGGGATCCCTCCCCTGGAGTGCCTGTTGATCTGCTGCTCGGTGGGGTTGGGACTGCTTGGGATGCTATGTCTGATGCTGATCTGGACTGTTCAGGCTTGCCTGGGGTCTCCCCTGTCCCTCCTGCATGGATTCTAAAAACAGGAGAGAAGGCGCTCCCTCCTGCATGGAGTCGCTTGCTTTCTCAGATCCCAACTAAGGAGTTATCCCTAATTTCTGAGGTTAAGGACACCTGTCGGGCTGAGATCTCTGCCCTCCGCCAGGATTTGAAGCATGTCTCGGCCAGGGTGGAGGAATTGGAAGACACCCATGATTCTACCAGAGCCTATGTTGCCGCCTGCAGTCCACTATTGCTTCCCAATCTTTTGGGGGATCTCCATGACCATGTGGAGGACCTTGATAACCGGGGCCACCACAATAACATTAGGGTGCGAGGTTTACCTGAGGCAACTCATGAGGAGGACTTGCATGTCGAGCTGGAAGCCATATTTAATCTCATCCTGGGCAAACCTTCCTCCCATAAGATTAAACTGGACAGGGCGCACCAAGCCCTCCATCCCAAATCTTCAGCGAGTTCCCACAGAGACATCATCTGCTGCGTGAATGACTTTCAACTTAAGGAGGCTATCATGGCTAATGGGCGAACTTCGACTTTGATGGGGCTCCCATCCAATTGTTTCAGGACTTGTCTTGGATCACTCTGAGGAAGAGAAGAATGCTTCAACCTCTCCTTGCTGTCCTGAGGAGTCATCAGGTGCCCTACAGGTGGGGCTTTCCCTTTGCCCTACATGCCTGTAGGGAGGGACGTTCTGCTGTTCTCCGGTCCTTCACTAACCTCTCTACTTTCTGTACTGCCCTGGACATCCCTGACCCCTCCGTAGTGGACTGAGGTCTCACTCCCCCCCTCCTCTGCCCCCGGTGTGGCAGCCGGTCCGCAATCTGTGGTCAG
This sequence comes from Hyla sarda, assembly GCF_029499605.1. Taxonomy (NCBI): domain Eukaryota; kingdom Metazoa; phylum Chordata; class Amphibia; order Anura; family Hylidae; genus Hyla; species Hyla sarda. The sequence continues at coordinate 2,270,486 of NC_079190.1, forward strand.
ACTCAGGCCGGAGGACTGCTTCTCCTACCTGGCGGACCATGCCGGCTGCTCCTCCATGAAGATGTGCGGCTTTGTGAGTTCTAATACTGCTCCTCTCCCTGTTACGATGGACTCGGTAGTGTTTGGTTCTCCCCTGATTTGAACCGTTATTGTTGTTATTTTGCCTTGTCCGCTCTATTGATTACATTTTCTTGCTTCATTTCTGCCAGCTACTTTTGTTATGGACATGTCTTCTGCTTTACCGGTTACTTTTTTGCTTTTACGTACTCTGATTGGCATGGCCTCGGGGGGGGGCGGTCTAACGATTTGCCCCTTTTTTTTTGGATGTCCTCACTGTTTTGTCTTTTTTGTCCTGTTGTGTTGTCCCCCTCTTGTTGTTTGGTCTCCACCCTGGTGTCTGTATCTCCCCCTTCCTTTTCTTATTCTCTAGGCTCCTGGGGTTCAGATTCTCCTCTCCTGGTGGTTCAGGTGGCCATGCCGTCTTCCCTGACTCCTTTACCCATTCTCTGGACTATGGTAAGTGCTCCTCTCTTCCTGCATTTCTCTCCCCCTGGTACCCATCATGGCTAAATTTGTCTCTTTGAATGTAAAGGGCCTTAACTCCCCCCCCTAAGAGGCGCCTTTTACAGCGGGAGTTACTGATGCTGAAGGCGGATATTGCCTTTCTCCAGGAAACACTTTGATCAGGACGGATCCTTTCAGTTTTTACACCATTTGTATCCCCAAGCATTCTCAGCTTCTTCAGGTAGGTAGGTTGCGGGGGTGGCTATTCTAATTTCTAGATCATGTCCTGTTCAAGTTTCCTCCTCTACTGTAGATCCTGGGGGGGGGGGGGGGCATTATGTCACCGTTGAGGGTACCTTGAGAGGTTGGCCCTTACTGCTCTGTAACATTTATGCCCCTAACTCCTCTCAGATCCCTTTCTTATGCAGGGTCCTTGCTAAGCTTCACAAGTATCCACCATCTGCATGACTGCTGGGCAGGGATTTTAACTGAGCTTGATGGGTTCTCCTCCCTCGCCTGCTCAATTGCGCTTTGCATCGTTTTTTTGGCGGGTGATTTGCTCTTCTTTATACGATCTCTGGTGTATTAACCATCCGACGGATTGGTCTTTTTCTTTCTACTCCCATCCTCATCGGCTGCATACACCTATCGATTATTTTTTTGGCAATCTCACCATGTTGCGCATGCTTACTGACGCGTCCCTAGGGCCGATTTCTTGGTTGGACCATAGTCTGATCTTATTTTGATGCTGCTTTGAGCTCCTTCTTGTCACAATGCCATTTACCTTCTCTCTCGGCCTCTGATCAAGCTGTTCTGAAGGCTCCGATCACTACAGAGGAATTAACGGAGGTCCTTAAGACTCTCCCTGTGGGGCGCTCCCCTGGTCCAGACAGCTTTACCTATCTCTACTATAAAACATTTGCTCCTGTTCTACCTAGACTGGTTTCCCTCTTCAATTCCTTCTTGGGAGGGTGGGGGGGGGGGGGGAATCCGCAGTCCTTTCTACACTCTATGGTGGCTCTTATCCCTAAACCCGGTAAGGACCCCCACGATTGTGCTAGCTACAGGCCCATTGCCCTCCTAAATTCCAATCTGAAGTTATTTCCTAAAGTTCTGGCGGCTTGCCTTAGTGGCTTTCTTCCTTCCCTTATTCAGAATGACCAGGTCGGGTTCATCCCCTGTCGCCAGGGTGGGGTAACACTAGATGGGTCATGGGTCGGAAAGACTTACTTAATAGGTGCTCAGAGCAGGCCCTGCACCTTAGCCTTGATGCCGAAAAGGACTTTGATAGGCTGAGTTGGCCGTTTCTTTTTGCCACGCTCCAGAAATTTTGGATCTCAGGGCCTTTTTATGACTGACTTACAAGGTCTGTATTCTTCCCCTACTGCCTCTATTAAACTCCCTCCTATTATTTCCCCAAGCTTTCCCCTGTTTAAAGGGAACCAATCATCAGATTTTACCCTATATAACGCTTGGCAAAGCGTTATATGTAGAGATGAGCGAACTTACAGTAAATTCGATTCGTCACGAACTTCTCAGCTCGGCAGTTGATGACTTTTCCTGCATAAATTAGTTCAGCCTTCAGGTGCTCCGGTGGGCTGGAAAAGGTGGATACAGTTCTAGGAGACGCTTTTCACCATCCCCGGGGGATGCTCCTGCCCCCAGGGATGGTGAAGGTATGAAGTTACAAACTAGTCACCGCCGCCGCCGTAAGTAGTCACCTGGGCGGGGAGCTCTTCTCCCCTACTCCAGTTCTTCGGCCGCGACGCCCCCTCCGCTTGATTGATGGGCAGCGTCATCACTCTGCTTAGTCTGTTCAGTGAGCGGAACAATGACGCGGCCCATCAATCAAGCGGAGGGGGCGTCGTTGCCGGACGAAGAATGGGAGTACGTGAGAAGAGCTCCCCGCCCAGGTGACTACTTATGGCGGCAGGGGTGACTAGTTTATAACTTCATATCTTCACCATCCCTGGGGGCAGGAGCGTCCCCCGGGGATGGTGAGGACAACAATTTTACCCTATATAACGCTTTGCCAAGCATTATATAGGGTAAAATCTGATGATTGGTTCCCTTTAACGGCACTAGGCAGGGGTGTCTGCTATCGCCCCTATTCTTCGCGCTTTGTATTGAACCCTTGGCTGCCTTGATCCGGGGCTACCCGGACATCTCTGGGGTCCGTCTACACGATAGGGACTATAAGATCTGTCTGTTTGCGGATGATGTTCTTCTGACCCTTACTCTTCCTCTCCTTTCTCTCCCTGCTCTCTATTGGACCCTACACTCCTTTATGATTGTCTCGGGTTATAAGGTTAACCTCTCTAAGACTGATGCTATGCCTCTGAATCTCCCCCCTTCTTTGGTCTCTCTTCTCCAGGCTAATTTCTTTTTCCAGTGGTCTCCCTCTAAACTTAAATATCTTGGGGTTTTCCTGACTTCTTCCTATGCTTCCCTTTATTCTGCCAACTTTCCATCTCTGCTTCAGGAATTGCTCTTAGGGGGCTCTTAGAGAAATGGACGCCCTAATATATCTTGTTTTTTGGCCGTATCACTGCTGTTAAGATGACGATCCTCCCTAAATTGCTGTATTTTTAAATGCTTCCTGTCCGTGTCCCCCTTGCTTTTCTTCGCTCCTTTCAGTCTGCTATCTTTCGTTTAATCTGGGACGGTAAGAGACATCGTCTCCCTATGTCTGTCATGATGAGGACTCACCGTGCCGGATGTAAGTAAATATTATTGGGCTGCCCACTTACACCATTTGTTGGCGTGGTCCTCATCTTATGCCTATAGCAGATGGATGGAGCTGGAGAAGCTTTGGCTGGCCCCTATTCATCCTAACTCTCTTCTTTGGACCCTACCTCTTTCATCTCCCTCCTTAGGCCCTCTTTTAGGTCCGATAGCCTTTTCCCAATATGTTTCAAACTACTGTTCGGTTAAGTTCAAATTAGGCTTCCCCTTTGAGGTCATTTCTCTACCACCCCAGCTTCCCAATGGGCTTAAAGGAGTACTCCGGTGCACACTTTTTTCATTTTATCCTGTCCGGGCTGCAAAATAAAAGAAAACGCACTTTATCTTACCCGCCAGCAAGCCCCCGGAGCTCCAGTACAGGTGTTCGGTCCCCGGGCTGTATTCTTCTTACTTACTGTTAGCCCGGCACGTCACACGGAGCTTCAGCCTATCACTGGCCGAGGCGGGACATCGCTGCGTGTTTGACGACTTTTTGTTAAAGTTGGATGTGTAAATGATTACTTTTTTTCACTAAAATGCTAGTTTTCCCTCCAAATTTTTTTTTTTTTTACAAGGGATAATAAGACAAAATGCCCCCCAAAATTTGTAAACCCATCTCTTCTGAGTATGGAAATATCCCATGTGTGGATGTCAAGTGCTCTGCTGGCGCACTACAATGCTCAGAACAGAAGGAGTCACATTTGGCTTTTGAAAAGCAAATTTAGCTGAAATGGTTTTGGGGGGGGCATGTCACATTTAGGAAGCCCCTATGGTTCCAGAACAGCAAAAATAACCACATGGCATACTATTATGGAAACTACACCCCTCAAGGAATGTAACAAGGGGTACAGGGAGCCTTAACACCCCACAGGTGTTTGACGGCTTTTCGTTAAAGTTGGATGAGTAAATAATTTTTTTTGCACTAAAATGATGCTTTTCCGTCAAATGTAACTCCTTAACGACAAAGGACGTATATTTACGTCCTCCGCCGGCTCCCGCGATATGCCGTGGGGTCAATCGGTGTCGCTCCCGGGACCCGCGGCTTACACAGAACATCACCGATCGCGGTGATGCCCTGTATTAACCCTTCAGATGCGGCGATCAAAGCTGACCGCCGCGTCTGAAGCGAAAGTGAAACTATCCCGGCTGCTCAGTCGAGCTGTTCGGGACCGCCGCGCTGAAATCGCGGCGTCCCATACAGCTTACAGGACACCGGTGTCCTGCCACCTCTGTGTCTGATCGACGAATAACTGCTCCGTGCCTGAGATCCAGGCAGGAGCAGTCAAGCGCTGATAACACTGATCACATGGATGTTAATACACGCTGGTGATCTGTGTAAAAGATCAGTGTATGTAATGTTATAGGGCCCTATGGGATAACAATGATCAGTGTGTGCAGTGATATAGGCCCCTATGGGAGCTATAACACTGCAAAAAAAAAAGTGTTAATAAAGATCATTTAACCCCTTCCCTAATAAAAGTTTGAATCACACCCCTTTTCCCATAAAAAAAAAAAAACTGTGTAATAAAAATAAACATATGTGGTATTGCCGTGTGCGTAAATGACCGAACTATAAAAGTATATCGTTTATTAAACTGCACGGTCAATGGCGTACACGTAAAAAAATTCAAAAGTCCAAAAAAGTGTATTTTTGGTCACTTTTTATACCATTAAAAAATTAATAAAAAGTGATCAAAACAAAAATGATACCGATAAAAACTTCAGATCACGGCGCAAAAAATGAGCCCTCATACCGCCCTGTACGTGGGAAAATAAAAAAGTTATAGGGGTCAGAAGATGACATTTTTAAACGTATAAATTTTCCTGCATGTAGTTATGATTATGACAAAATCCAACCTATATAAGTAGGGGATCATTTTAATCGTATGGACCTACAGAATAGAGAGAAGGAGTCATTTTTACCGAAATATGCACTGCGTAGAAACGGAAGGCCCCAAAATGTTTTTCTTAAATTTTCCGTGGATTTTGGGGTAAAATGACTGATGTCATTACAAAGTAGAATTGGTGGTGCAAAAAATAAGCAATCATATGGATTTTTAGATTGAAAATTGAAAGGGTTATGATTTTTAAAATGCAAGGAGTAGAGATGAGCGAACTTACAATAAATTCGATTCGTCACGAACTTCTCAGCTCGGCAGTTGATGGCTTTTCCTGCATAAATTAGTTCAGCTTTCCGGTGCTCCGGTGGGCTGGAAAAGGTGGATACAGTCCTAGGAAAGAGTCTCCTAGGACTGTATCCACCTTTTCCAGCCACCGGAGCACCTGAAAGCTGAACTAATTTATGCAGGAAAAGTGAGCAACCGCCGAGCCGAGAAGTTTGTGACGAATCGAATTTACTGTAAGTTCGCTCATCTCTAGTAAGGAGGAAAAAACAAAAATGCAAAAACTGAAAAACCCTGCGTCCTTAAGGGGATAACATTTTTACAAGGGATAATGGGACAAAATGCACCCCTAAATTTGTAACCCCATCTCTGCTGAGCATGGAAATACCCCATGTGTGGACATCAAGTGCTCTGCTGGCGCACTACAATGCTCAGAAGAGGAGGAGCACCATTGAACTTTTGGGAAAAAAAAATAGTTTGAAATGGAAGTCTGGGGTCATGTGCGTTTACAAAGCCCCCCGTGGTGCCAGAACAGTGGAACCCCCACATGTGACCCCATTTTGGAAACTACACCCCTCACAGAATTTAATAAGGCGTGCAGTGAGTATTTACACCCCACTGGGGTTTGACAGATTTTTGGAACAGTGGGCTATGCAAATGAAAAATTACATTTTTCATTTTCACGGACCACTGTTCCAAAAATCTGTCAGACACCTGTGGGGCGTAAATGCTCACTGTCCCCCTTATTACATTACGTGAGGGGTGTAGTTTCCAAAATGGGGTCAGATGGGGGGGGGGTCCATTGTTCTGGCACTATGGGGGCTTTGTAAACACACGTGGCCTTCAATTCCGGACAAATTTTCTCTTCAAAAGCCCAATGGTGCGCCTTCTCTTCTGAGCATTGTAGTTCGCCTGCAGAGCACTTTAAATCCACATATGGGGTATGTTCTTACTCAGAAGAAATGGGGTTACAAATTTTGGGGGGCTTTTTTCCTATTTCCCCTTGTGAAAATGAAAAATTTAGGGTAACACCAGCATTTTAGTGAAACATTTTTTTTTTCATTTTTCCATTCAAATTGGAAGAATTTTCATTAAACACCTGTGGGGTGTAAAGGCTCACTATACCCCTTGTTACTTTCTGTGAGGAGTGTAGTTTCCAAAATGGGGTCACATGTGGGTATTTTTTTTTTTTTGGGTTTATTTCAGAACCGGTGTAAAATCAGCCACCCCTGTGCAAATCACCAATTTAGGCCTCAAATGTACATAGTGCGCTCTCACTCCTGAGCCTTGTTGTGCGCCCGCAGAGCATTTTACGTCCACATATGGGGTATTTCCGTACTCAGGAGAAATTGCGTTGAAAATATATATATTTTTTTTTCCTTTTAACACTTGTGAAAATAAAAAGTATGGGGCAACAGCAGCATTTTTACATTTTTTTACACTAACAATCTGGTGTAGCCCACAACTTTTCCTTTTCATAAGGGGTAAAAGGAGGGGAAAAAAAAAAATTTGTAGTGTAATTTCTCCCGAGTACGGAAATACCCCATATGTGGCCCAAACTGTTTCCTTGAAATACGACAGGGCTCCGAAGTGAGAGGACGCCATGCACATTTGAGGACTAAATTAGGGATTGCATAGGGGTGGACATTGGGAATCACTGGTGTAGAATACCCCTAACAGGGTGCCTCCAGCTGTTGCTAAACTCCCAGCATGTCTGGACAGTCAATGGCTGTCCGGAAATGCTGGGATTTGTTGTTTTGCAACAGCTGGAGGCTCTGTTTTGGAAACACTGCTGTACAATAGGTTTTTCATTTTTATTGGGGGGGGGGGGCAGTGTAGTATTTTACCCTTTTTCATGTGTTCGTGTAGTGTAGTGTAGGGTTTTTAGGGTACATTCGCACTGGCAGGTTACGGTGAGTTTCCCGCTAGGAGTTTGCGCTGCAGCGAAAAATACCTACTGTAAACCCGCCAGTGTGAATGTACCCTGTACCTTCACATGGGAGGGGGGAAAACCTCCAGCTGTTTCAAAATTACAACTCCCAGCATGTACTGACAGACCGTGCATACTGGAGATGTAGTTATGCAACAGCTGGAGGTACGAAACTACAACTCCCAGTATGCTGAGACAACTGTTTGGGGGCTACAGTTTAGAGAAAAGTGCACAGTGATCTCCAAACTGTGTCCCTCCATATGTTGCAAAACTACAAATCCCAGCATGCACAGACAGCAAACTTTTGTGTGGGCATGCTAGGAGTTGTAGTTTTGCAAGATCTAGAGGGCCACAGTTTGGAGATCACTGTGCAGTGGTTTCTAAACTGTAGACCTCCAGCTGTTGCAAAGCTACAACTCCCACCATACCCAATAGCTGTCTAGGCATGCTGGTAGTTGTAGTTTAGCAACATCTGGAGGGCTACAGTTAGAGACCACTGTATAGGGGTCTCAAACTGTAGCCCTCCAGATGTTGCTAGGCAACTCACAGGCTTCAGTAGGATCCAAGGAGCACGACATCACCGCCCGCAGATCACTGTCGCCCGCAGCCTCCGCAGATCGGTAAGTGACCTTCGGCGCCGGTCCCTGTCGGTTTCCCCCGTCCTGCCCCGCCTATTGTGGGTGGGCGGAACAGGGAAAACGAAAGTAAACCCCCCCGCCCCCGATCTGCTATTGGTTGTCGTGTCTATAGCAGGGATAGGAAGGGTGGCACCGCTGCCACCTCACTCCTATCCCTTCAGGGGGATCGCCTGTGTCTTGGACAACCATGATCCCCCTTATATTCTGGGTCACCATAGACCCGAAATTGCGCAAATCGTTGCTATACACTGCACGGCGCGGCGCACTGACGTCATGCGCCGTGCAGCGCATAGCAACGACGCAGGGGACGCACACCGGAGGCCTGAAGCAGCGCGGACCCGACCCCGGGGATGGGGGGAGGCAATGGTGCGCCGTTACCGATAGTCAGGGGGACAGAAGGACAGCGGCGCCGATAGCCAGCGGGAGAGAAGGGACGGCAGCAGCGCTCTAGACCCCAGGAAAGGCAGGGGGAGAGAAGCGGGCAGCGACTGCCTCTCTCCCCCTGCCTTTCCTGGGGCGGTATCGGCGTATAACACGCACATAGACTTTAGGCTAAAAATTTTAGCCTAAAAAGTGCGTGTTATACGCCGATAAATACGGTATATTTTTTTTTTTACACTTCATACTTTTAAGAACTTTTTAATTTTTACACTTTTTACAGGTTATACAATGCTGCAATACATTTGTACAGCAGCACAGTATGACCCGATCAGCTCCACACAGTACATGGCTGGATCTCACAGGCTGGAGGGGCAAGCTGTGCATAACTAGCTTGCCCCCTGACTGGTGAGCAGTTAAGGGGTTAAGAAATATACAGGCAAGGTTTTTAGCCCCCTCCCCCGCCTGTAAAAACTTGTTGGTAACTATAGTGGTATGTCCCATGGGTGGGGGGGAAGGAGTGCACCAATCAGGGGTTTAATAGTTTGCCGGGCTTTCAGGGGCCCTCCCCAGGGTATTTATAGCTGTGGTGCCTCCCTTCCCCCCTCAATCTGCCCAGGACCCGGAGTTTTGACTGCTGGCTGGTATGTGTCTTCCTTTTATTTGTGGCCTGGATGGAGCAGGAGGGTGAGGGCTCCCTTGTGGCTGAGCTGGCCTCCCCTCCTGTTGCACCCGAGGCGAGTCCCGCTCTCCTACCCACTATAGTCCCTGTGAGCCCTGTCCCACCCGTTCCTTTTGCCCTCTTCCCTGCCCGTGGCCAAAGCCCTCTCCCCTGCCTGTGCCTCTATCCCTCCCTATGAGCATGCTCTGCTGTTTTCCTTGTCCCCCCCCTGTCCCCCTCCATCTCTTTTTCCTCTTTCCGGTCCCCTCCGTCTCTCCCCCCCCCCTTGTCCCCCTCCGTCTCTTCCCCCCCCCACTGTTCCCCTCCGTCTCTTCCCCCCCCCCCCTGTTCCCCTCCGTCTCTTCCCCCCCCCCTGTTCCCCTCCGTCTCTTCCCCCCCCCCCCCCTGTTCCCCCCCCTGGCTCTGGAGGTAGCGGCCCCTGGGGGGCTGCTGCTGTTTTAACTCCCTATGTGCAAATGGACGCTTATTAACGTCCATTTGTGCTCCTTCAGATATAATGCACAAGGTGAGCGCGCGTTATATCCGTGGGGTCCCGGTTGCTCTTAGCAACCAGGACCCATGCTACGCTGGACATCGCCGATCGGGCAGATGTCCGGCATTACATCTTTAGACGCGGCGATCTAAGTTCATCGCCGCATCTGAAGATGTACTTTCAAGCATCCCGGCTGCTCAGTCGGGCTGATCGGGACAATCGCGATCTAATCGCTTTGTCCCGATCAGCTGGGACGCAGCAGGAGGGTCACTTACCTGCCTCCTGCGCGTCCGCTCGTTGATTGATTGCTCCAAGCCTTAAACCTTAAGTCAATAAAGGTCATTTAACCCTTCAATAATAAAAGTTTGGTTTGCCCCCTTTTCCCCATCCAAAAAAAATAATAAATAAATAAATAAATAAATAATACAAAAAAAAAAAAAAAAAAAATATATATATATATATATATATATATATATATATATATAAATAAATGAAAAAAAAATCGATAAATAAATAAAGTGTATATATGTGTATGTATGTATATATAGGTATAACTAAAAAAAAAAAAAAAAATATGTGTGTTGCAGACATGCATGTATGTGGTATCTCCGCATGCATGCATGTCTGGGGTATAACAATATGTCGACGTTTGAAGTGTTCCGTCTATGGCGTGCACGCAAATATAAATAAATGAATAATTCAAATAAAATAATTTTAAATTAAAAGAAATAAATAAATATTGAATTTCACTATACACGTGATATACATAATAAATAATATTGGTAATTTAATACACATATTGCATTTCTGTTTAGCATATTCGGTCAATTTTTCTACTGTATGTATTAATAAACGGCGTTCAAAAAAAAAAAAAAAATCTGAAAATGGCAAGGGTACTGCGGGCTCTTTCAGATTACGGCGCAAACTATTTGAGCTCTCCTATCATCCCCTCTCATTTACCCAGCTTCTCACTCTGCCACGCTGGCACCTCTCCCACACCATACCACACCCCCTGCCCACTGCGTCTGCCCCCACCCCCCCATCACCTCTCCGCCCCGTGTTCCCAGATCTCCCCCCCCCTTCTTCCTCCTGCCTCTCCAATGCCCCCCGTGGAGGGGTAGTGAGTGTGGTGGCGGAGTGCCCGCGACCCGGCGGTCTCCAACTTGCCTTGTCCCACGCCTGCGGCGGTGGTGAAGTGGTTCTTCCAGCTGTTGGCTTCTCCATCTTCTGGAATTGGTAAGTGTTCTGATGCGGGGCTTGGCCCCTTCCCCGGTTAGTGTGCTTATGGCTGCGTTCTATGCAGTGTTCGTCCTTTTGTTTCTGTGTGTATGTTGAGTTTGGTCTCTGGTTGGGAGTTGGGTACGTCTCTTCTTGGGTTCTGGCTGTAGGTCAGTGGTCTGAGCAGCCATCAGTTGAATGTGTATTGTGTGGGAGACCAGAGTTCTAATCCTGCTTTCCTCCTCTATTTCAGGGTGCTTTGGTAGGGTATCTTAAAAAATAAAAAATAAATGTTTTCTGCGGTGAGTGCTCTTTTGGCCTTACGCTCTGGGTGGCCGGGGTTTGGCAGACTTGGCTCCTGCGGCTTGTTTCTTTTCCTGATTCGGTGGGTGCCGCCCAGTTACGGTTTTGTTTCTTTTGGTTTTCTCCCCCTTTTGTTTGGTTTATCTCTCCGTATTTTCCCAATCTCTGGTAGGCATGGGACTTCTGTATGTCGTTTTGGGTGCTTTAGCTGATGTGTTCGGTGGGTAGGTTTCGCTTGAGTCTCCGGGGGTAGGTTTGCTTGAGTCTCTGTTTGCCTTGCCTTGTGAGTTTTTCTGTTCGTGGTGGTATTCCGGAGGGCGATTCTCCTGTGCTCTGCGCTTGTGGGGGTGTGGTTTGTTGTTGCAAGGCTGACATGCAAATTGTGAAGCGTTCCATATTTGGTGCTTGCTTCGGCAGCGCATATGTTAAAATTGGAACAATACTGAGTAGATTAGCATGGGTTCCGCATGCCGCGTTGGTCTGCTGCTTTCCTGTGGTCAGGGTGTGATTGCGTTTTCTCTGTTTTGGTTTCTTCGGGGCTCGCTAGGTGCCCTGGTTACGGTCCTTGCTGGTTTCCTGATTGTTCCACGTGGAATATGGTTCCGGGTGGAGTTTTTTCCTCCAGGTTGTCTCTGGCCGCCGAGGGTGTGTGGTATCTGTGCCCCCGCATATGTGCCCCGGGTGCGCTAAGGGCTGACGTTTCGGCTGGTTGGGGTTTTTTCATGTGTCGTGCAGTGGACAGGCCTGCTTTCTGTTCCCCGTTGCAGCTCACGGGAAGCTTGCTCTATTTCCGGATGTGGCCGGTTTGGTTGGTTGTTGGTGTGGTTTGGTTTCCCTGTGGTGCTGCTGGGTGGTTTAGCCCTGGGTCTTGGTAGTCAGTGGGTTTCTGCCATGCTTGGGTTTTGTTAGCGCTTTTACCTTGGTATTGGTTGTGGGACTTTGGGTGCTTGCTTCGCCAGCTCATGTTCTGGACTTGTAACGATACTGTGTGGGTTGGCTTGGCCCCTGCGCTTGGTAGCGCTCTAATTTGGTGTTACTTTTCTTCTTTTCTGGGGTGCTTTGAGTGATCGTGGCGTGTTGTCGGTCTTACATTCGGGGAGTTGTCACTGATATTACTCTTGCGGATTTCTTCCTGTGTTTGGCTTGTTGCACTTAGTGCTTCGCTGTTTGGAGTTACTATTTATTTTGGGGCTGTGCTCCCTGGGGTCGGTATTGGGTGTTGACGCTTTGTCTCGTTTTTCTCTGGCAGTGGTTCCGGAGGTTGCTCCCTCGGGCGGAGTCGGAAGGTTTGCCTGTGTGGCTGGCCCGTGGGTCATCGTGGAGTTTGGTGTGTATTTCTTGGTCCGCTTTGGTGGCTCCTGCGACTTGGTCACACTCACGGTAAGGCGTTTGCGAGTGGTTGGTGGTGTGGAGGCCGGGATGTCTACAGTGGAGGGGGATCCCGGAGGTTCCAAATGTGTCTGTGGATAGGGGATTTGTTTTTGGTACCTGGAATGCCCTTTGTAGTAACCTTCCAGGCTCTGATGTTTATTCCTATTTTGTTTTCATATGATGTGATGACGGAAGTTCACTGCTGTGTCACCTCTCCAAGGAGGTTCGAGATTTGGGCAGTGTTCTCTGTGCATCCAAATAACATTCTTAGTACATGACGCCGGGTATCTTCACCTGTTCATGTGAATCACCTTCTATTCAAAAAAAAAAAAAAAAAAAAAAAGGAGAAAACTGGTGGGTGGCTTTCCCACTGTGCTGCGACTCAGTGGGGTGTGGTTGGCGCATGGCGGGGGGGGTAATTTTTTCTTTTCTACTTTGCGGTTGGTGGGATGTTGGTGCGTACCTAGGGGCTGGGCCCGCGAGTGGGTGGCCTTGCTGTCGGCGACCGGTTTTTCCTATCAGTTTTGGGTCACTTGGTGGCAGCTGCGGGTCGGATTTTTGGTTGTCGCTTTTGCGTCGTTTTGCTCACCCGAGGTTTGCGCTGGCTTTTTTCGGGGCTATGTGGATGGGGCACTTCCTTTCTCCTCATCTGGGACTGGGGTGTCTGTTTTTTGGGTGCCTATTTTGTGCAATTTGCGACACAGTAATAAAAAAAAAAAAAAAATTATAAAAATTAAATGCCCCCTTTTTTGTCCGAGACTGCTTCGGCGATCCAGGTAGCGCAGCTTGTGCTGCATGGGGGTCAGCGAATGACTGTTTTTTCGGGTTGTCGTCCTATTGCTTGACGGGGCGGCTGTGGCCCCCCCCCCTTTTTCTTTTTTGCTCCACGCCCCCGATTATTCAGTTTCAAGTTTTTTGTCTGTTTTGGGTTTTGCTTTTCTTTGATAGGATGGGGTGTTGTGAGTTTGAGATTCGCCCTCTTTTGTATCGGGGCCGGCGGAGATGGCTTGGTTTCCGGAGAGGGTAGCGCAGCGCGTGGGGCGCTGGCGATCTGCATGTTGCGTTGCTATTTTCGCCCAGTTTGATGTTTCCCATATGTGTTATGTTTTGCGAGTGGTTTTCCACAAGGTGTGAGTGCTGCGGCTCTCTTCGATGTATGGGTGAGTCTGGGAGATGTGTTCGCTCAAGAGTTATTAAAAAAAAAAAAAAAAAAATGATTAATAAATAAAATGAATACAAATTTATATAAGAAATAGGTCCTGGTCCTGGCGGCAGGTACCTCGGTTTTCCTGGAGAGGAAATGTGTTGGGTGTGTCCGGGGGGCTGAAGTGGCCCCAGGTGTTGGCTATCCAGTATCTCTTGGGTGGGGGTCGGAGCCCAGTGTAGGGCTAACTGGTCTCCTCTGTGGCGGTAAGAAGACGGTGAAAGCGGGGTCAACCCGGGGTAGACCTCCACACAGGACAGTGTGGCAGCACCTCTCGGGTTGGCAAGAAGCCAATCGGTGTCTTTGTTACAGTTAAATTGTTATTTATATAAGTAATTTTATAAATAAAGCTGTGGCCGATCCCCACCCATAAAAAGTTGAATTGTTGTTGTGTCAGTTATTATTTAATTAATTATTGTATAAAGGGGAGGGGTAGTTATAGCCTGCTAGGAGCTAATTGGGTCTCAACAGTCTTCCATAGCAGGCAGACAGGAGGTCATGATCTGACCTCCTGCTGCCATGGCAACCAATGGCGACCCACTATTGTATCGCCGCTCCGTCGTTGGTGAACAGGGGGCGCGCGCTAGAGATCTCTAGGATGTATGCATACAACCCAGCGTGCAAACGTGTCGGGTGCTGGGATGTATGCATACGTCCTATAGCGGGAAGGGGATAAAAGGGTTATCCAGGAGTAGAAAAACAAATCTAAATTTCTTCTAGAAACAGCACCACACCTGTCCTTAGGTTGTGTCTGGTACTACCACTTGGCTCCATTCACTTTAATGGAACTGAGCTATAATACCACATGCAACCTGAGGACAGTAGAGGCGCTGTTTCTTAAGGAATTAGCTCTGTTTTTCTAAACCTGTATAAACCCTTTAATGTTGGAAGGAAACAAGAAATTATGCTTGAAAAAAAGTAAAAGACAAATCTCCTTGTGGTAATGTTATTTATTGTCTATGAAGAATCTAATGGGTTAAAATCTGCTTTGGTGTAATAGCATTTCCCACCCCCCCCCCCCCCAAACACAATTTTTTTTTTTTCCTCTTTATGAATTTTCTGATGGATTTTAAAATTAGATCTTGTACAACATTCTTCACACACGGCACATCAGGTCGGCGTCTCTCCTGTGTGAATTCTCTGATCAGTAAGAATGCCTTCAGGAACACAACCTTCCCCACTTCCTGGCCATAAATACGGTTTCTCTATGTGCCTTCTCTCATGTCTGGTAAGATAATATTTTTTGGGAAAAGCTTTCCCACATAGTGAACATGTGTGCACCTTCCTGCCTGCATGAATTCTCTCATGTATAACAAGACTTGATTTATTTTTTAAAAAAATGCCACATTTAGAACATGGATACCGTGTCTCTCCTGTGTGGATTCTCTGATGATTTCTAAGTTTGGCTTTAGCAATATAACATTTCCCACATTCTGCACAAGAGTATGGCTTCTCCCCTGTGTGAATTCTTTCATGTGCAGCAAGATGTGATTTATCTGTAAAACATTTTCCACATTCTGAACATGAATATGGCTTCTCTCCTGTGTGACTTCTCTCATGTAAAACAAGATGTGATTTATTTGTAAAACATTTCCCACATTCTGAACATGAATACGGCTTCTCTCCTGTGTGAATTCTCTGATGTGTAACAAGATTTGATTTATCTGTAAAACCTTTCCCACATTCAGAACATGAATAAAGCTTTTCCCCTGTGTGTCTTCTTTCATGTTGATTAAGGCCTGATTTACGGGTAAAACATTTCCCACATAGTGAACATGAATACGGCTTCTCTCCTGTGTGAATTCTTTTGTGTTTATAAAGAGCTGAGCTGTGTGTAAACTCTTTTCCACATTCATCACATTGAATTCTTTTCCCCCCTTTTGACCCTACAACCTGTGGTTGGTCTGGAGAAAGTTCTTCATGATCAGGGGGATAATATGATAGATCTGTTCTATGAAGTCCTGGATGGGCATTAAGGGTATAGAGGTTTTCTTCTGAAAAGTGCTCTGTGATATCTTCTTTATAATTTAGCGATAACACGTTTTCCTTTTCTGTCAGAAATAAAAATTGATTTCATTAGTTGTTTTCTTTTTTAAACCACAGTTGAGAAATGTTTGATTTCAAATGTAAATCTGTTTCCCTTAGTCATTTCTTTGCCCTGCACACTGATAAAAGAGGAAAGAAGGGGCGCTCCCTGTGCGGTATCGGTGGTGAGAACAGAACAATGTGAACAAGTGTGGTGCTTGCTCACCTGCTGGGGTTGTGCAGAAAAGGCACAACGCTTGGAGGAGCATAGACAAAAAGAAGACTGCAGCGGCACTAACTGGAGACGGGGAGAGGAGACTGGAAGTGGAAGCTGGATCGCGCTGTCACAGAGGAGATAGGTACAACCTTGTACGGTAAGGTGCTTTATTCTTCAAAACATGCAACGTGTTTCAAAACCATCAGGTTTTTTCATCAGGCATAATACAACTGAACAATAGACTGAATTTATAAGTGTTTGTATAAATTCAGTCTATTGTTCAGTTCTATCATGCCTGATGAAAAAGCCTGATGGTTTTGAAACGCGTTGCATGTTTTGAAGAATAAAGCACCTTACCATACAAGGTTGTACCTATCTCCTCTGTGACAGCGCGATCCAGCTTCCTCTCCCCGTCTCCAGTTACTGCACACTGATAGGACAGATGGATTTTTTATTGATTGAGCCATACTATAAAATGACCCCTAAACTCCCCCCCTAGTGTAATTTACTGAAAACAGACTGTCTACAGGAGGGAGTGTCGGGCTGCTGAAAGGACCTGGGAAAAGTGATTTACATTCTAAATTGTAAACTTCCCTTATGTCCTATCAGCAGCACAATAATGGGGATTTAGCACGTAGAATCCTTTATGGAGGGATCTGCTATACAGATTGTAGAATACACCTTCCTACAAAGATCTTTTCCTGAGACTACTGTATGTCAAGTAGACCATTAAGATGAGCTACAAATCTGTCCTATAGAAATGAAGCAGCGCTCAGTACGGAAGTAGAGAAAGTCCTGGTAGAATGTGCTCTCAGGCAGGATTAAAGCTTTAGACAGTGCTACGAGCAGGAGAAGGCTATAGTCTCTTTTATCCCACAGGCTTTAATGGTTTTGAGAGTTTTGCGGCCTCTATCGGGCCCATAAAAGAATACAAAGGTTTTCTTGTTTCCTTAAGCAAGCATTCCTTTCCAGATAAGTTAACAGACAGCGGCACAGATCTAAAGTAATCTGAGATCATACTGAGAGGCTCCATCTTGGGGCAGCACTGGAAGGAGATGACCTGATTGATGTTGGCAGTAGAAGGAACCTTATGCCTTAAGAATGGAAGATCCATGAGAAGGACCTTGTCTGGTCAAACAAATACCGTATTTATCGGCGTATAACACGCACTTTTTACGCTAAATTTTTTAGCCTAAAGTCTATGTGCGTGTTATACGCCGATAAGCCGCTGCAGTTCAATGATTTAAAGCGGGCGCTTTAAATCAATGAACTGCAGCGGCTTTGCAGGTGCAGAGACAGCCAGCGCTGCCGGCTTCTCTGCCCCTGCCTATCCTGGGGTCTAGAGCCCTGCTGCCGGCCCTTCTCTCCCCCC
This sequence comes from Hyla sarda, assembly GCF_029499605.1. Lineage (NCBI taxonomy): Eukaryota > Metazoa > Chordata > Amphibia > Anura > Hylidae > Hyla > Hyla sarda. The sequence goes on from NC_079190.1 coordinate 2,287,647, forward strand.
GGCTATCGGCGCCACTGCCCGTTCTCTCCCCCTGACTATCGTGCCGGCGCCCCATTGCCGGCGGCGATAGCCAGGGGGAGAGAAGCGGCACCGGCAATGGGGCAGCGGCGCCGACAGCCAGAGGGAAAGAAGGTGTAGCGGCACCGATTGCCGGCGCCGCTGGCCCGTTGCCTCCCCCCATCCCCTGTTGCCGGGGTCGAGTCCGCGCTGCTTCAGGCCTCCGGTGTGCGTCCCCTTTGTCGTTGCTATGCGCCGTGCATAGCAACAAGACAGGGGACGCACGCCTGAGGCCTGGAGCAGCGCGGACCCGACCCCGGCAACAGGTAATTATGCAACCGGGGATGGGGGGAGGCAACGGGGCAGTGACGCCGGCAATGGGTGCCGCTGCCCTTTCTCTCCCCCTGGCTGTCGGCACCGCTGCCCCATCGCCGGCGCCGCTTCTCTCCCCCTGGCTATCGGCGCCGGCACCGATAGTCAGGGGGAGAGAACGGACAGCGGCACCAATAGCCAGCGGGAGAGAAGCGGTGGCAGCAGGGCTCTAGACCCCAGGAAAGGCAGGGGGAGAGAAGTGGGCAGCGACGGCCTCTCTCCCCCTGCCTTTCCTGGGGGTGTATCGGGGTATACACGCGCGCACACACACGCACCCTCATTTTACCATGGATATTTGGGTAAAAAGCTTTTTTTACCCAAATATCCTTGGTAAAATGAGGGTGCGTGTTATAGGCCGGTGCGTGGTATACGGTATATACAACATCATAGAGCCAAAATCCTGAAGCTCTATTATACTCACAGCAGATGTGATTGCTAGAAGGAAGGTAACCTGCCGAGAGTTATGAGGGTCTCCCCTTTACAGGCTTCAAACTGAGGTGGCACAATCTCTTTAGGGGCAAAGGCAGATCCCAGAAGCAATAAAAAAAACCAAAAAAAAAAACCTGCTAACTTCTTCCAAAGACGGCCCCACACATGTCCTCAGGTTGTGTAAAGCTTTATAACTTGGCTCCATTCACTTCAAAGAAACTGAGCTGCAAGGTCTATGCCAATTAAGGAAGATAGATCCAGGGGTGTTGAGATTTAAAAAATTCTACTTGTCCAAGGGACTAAAACGGAACATAATCTACTTTTCCCTCATGAAAATCTACTTGTCCTGGTAGAAAAAATAATTTCAACCAAACTAGTACGTAAATAAGGTTTTTATTATTTTCTGCACTTTTTGTTTTTTTTCTTCTCACCCTATAATAGCCATAACTCTTATTTTTCCACCTATAGACTCACATGAGGCTTGTTTTTTGCAGGACTAAGTATACAGGGTGGGCCATTTATATGAATACACCTTAATAAAATGGGAATGGTTGGTAAAATTAACTTCCTGTTTGTGGCACATTAGTATATGTGAGGGTGGAAACTCTTCAAGATGGGTGGTGACCATGGCGGCCATTTTGAAGTCGGACATTTTGAATACAACTTTAGTTTTTTCAATAGGAAAAGGGTCATGTGACACATCAAACTTATTGGGAATTTCACAAGAAAAACAATGATGTAGCTACGGATACTGTAAGCCTGTGCTAGCATTTCTCCTGCGGCGTTGCTATCAGTGTGTGAAGAGTGGGAGAAGAGGGTTGCATTGACAATACAACACAATGGGCAGCACATTGAACACCTTTTACAAGTGATCAGAAACTTGTAAATAACTCATGAAAGAATAAAGTTACGTTAAAACCAAGCAGATCATTGTTTTTCTTGTGAAATTCCCAATAAGTTTGATGTGTCACATGACCCTCTTCCTATTGAAAAAACAAAAGTTGGATTCAAAATGACTGACTTCAAAATGGCCACCATGACCACCCCCCATCTTGAAAAGTTTCCCCCCTCACATATACTAATGTGCCACAAACAGGAAGTTAATATCACCAACCATTCCCATTTTATTAAGGTGTATCCATATAAATGGCCCACCCTGTATATCAGGATAGTACAGAGATCTCTCCGTGATCTATTTATACCCAGGACTGTATATGTGTATATATATATATATATATATATATATATATATAAATATATATATATATATATATATATATATAACAAGGAGGTGACCTAATAATATATATATAATATATCAGGACAGTACAGAGATCTCTCCATGATCTATTTATATCCAGGGCTGTATATTTATCAAGGAGGTGACCTAATAATATATATATATTTCTCTAATATATTAGGATAGTACAGAGATCTCTCAGTAATCTATTTATACCCGGGACTGTATATATATATTATTATTTGGTCACCGCCTTGTTATACATATATATATATATATATATATATATATATATGTATAACAAGGCGGTGACCAAATAATATATATATAATATATCAGGACAGTACAGAGATCTCTCCATGATCTACTTATACCCAGGACTGTATATATAACAAGGAGGTGACCTAATAATATATATATATAATATATCAGGACAGTACAGAGATCTCTCCATGATCTATTTATACCCAGGACTGTATATATAACAAGGAGGAGACCTAATAATATATATAATATATCAGGACAGTACAGAGATCTCTCCATGATCTATTTATACCCAGGACTGTATATATAACAAGGAGGTGACCTAATGATATATATATATATAATATATCAGGACAGTACAGAGATCTCTCCGTGGTCTATTTATACCCAGGACTGTATATATAACAAGGAGGTGACATAATAATATATATAATATATCAGGGCAGTACAGAGATCTCTCCATGATCTATTTATACACAGGACTGTATATATAACAAGGAGGTGACCTAATAATATATATATAATATATCAGGACAGTACAGAGATCTCTCCATGATCTATTTATACCCAGGACTGTATATATAACAAGAAGGTGACCTAATAATATATATAATATATCAGGACAGTGCAGAGATCTCTCCATGATCTATTTATACCCAGGACTGTATCTTTAACAAGGAGGTGACCTAATAATATATATAATATATCAGGACAGTACAGAGATCTCTCCATGATCTATTTATACCCAGGACTGTATATATAACAAGGAGGTGACCTAACGATATATATATATATATAATATATCAGGACAGTACAGAGATCTCTCCGTGGTCTATTTATACCCAGGACTGTATATATAACAAGGAGGTGACCTAATAATATATATAATATATCAGGACAGTACAGAGATCTCTCCATGATCTATTTATACCCAGGACTGTATATATAACAAGGAGGTGACCTAATAATATATATATAATATCAGGACAGTACAGAGATCTCTCCATTATCTATTTATACCCAGGACTGTATATATAGCAAGGAGGTGACCTAATAATAATTAGATTTTTATGCTTACAATAAAATATTTTTCTAGATCCATTGGGGGACACAGACCTTGCATATATGCTGCTGTCACTAGGAGGCTTGACACTATGGCAACAAAAAAAGTCGGCCCCTCCCAGAAGGCTATACCCGCCTACAGGCCCCGAGCTAATCAGTTTTAGTCCCAGAGAAGTAGGAGAGGACAGACAGGTTAGAAAAAAAAAAGAGAACTGTCCGAGGAAACCACAGAATAAAATTAACTAAACACACCCTAAACACAAACTCAGAGAAGCCCTTAACAATATAAAATGGGATAATGTCCTCATAAATATGAATACTGACACTAAATGGGAGACTTTTTAGAAATATCTTAAATTCTCACTGTAACATGTATATACCTTATGGGAATAAAAGGGTCAGAAATAAAAGAAAACCAATATAGATGAATAAAAATGTTAAGGGGGCAATAAATGACAAAAATAAATCATTTAAACTACTAAAACAGGACGGCAGTGAAGAAGCATTAAAAAGCTATAGAGAAAACGTTAAAATACAGATAAAAGTCGCAAAAATAGAGACAGAAAGACTCATTGCCATAGAGAGTAAAACTAACCCCAAAATGTTCTTTAACTATATAAATAGCAAAAAGGTCAAAAATGAAAGCGTTGGCCCTTTAAAAAATGATGAGGAAGAAATTATAAACGGGGATCAGGAAAAAGCAAATATATTAAACAAATTCTTCTCCACTGTGTTCACCGAGGAAAATGAAATGCCAGGTGAAATACAGCGAGATAAGGTAAACTCCCCAGTACAGGTCACCTGTCTAACCCAGGAAGAAGTACAGGTCACCTGTCTAACCCCGGAAGAAGTACGGTGCCGCCTACAAAAAATCAAAATAACAAATCACCAGGTCCAGATGGCATTCACCTCCGAGTTCTAAAGGAATTAAGTATTGTAATAGACAGACCTCTATTTTTAATATTTAAGGACTCTATAATAACAGGGACAGTACAGAGATCTCTCCATGATCTATTTATACCCAGGACTGTATCTATAACAAGGAGGTGACCTAATGATATATATAATATATCAGGACTGTATATATAACAAAGGGGCATCCACTTCGTCTAGAGGAAAGAAGGTTTCTACACCAGCACAGACGGGGGTTCTTTACTGTAAGAGCAGTGAGAGTGTGGAATTCTCTCCCGGAGGAGGTGTCATGGTGAACTCTGTAAAAGAATATAAAAGGGGTCTGGAAGCATTTTTGGAGAATAATAACATTGCTGGTTATGTGTAATAAATTTATGGGGACAGAACGTTGATCCAGAGATTTTTTCTGACTGCCATATTTGGATTCGGGAAGGAATTTTTACCTCTAGTATTAGGGTTTTTGGCCTTCCCCTGGATCAACTCAGTAGGGACTTATTAGGTATATAGAATGAACTAGATGGACTCTGGTCTTTTTTCAACCTTTGAACTATGTTACTATGTTACCCTCGGAAAGGTAACCGAACCAGAAACACCAAAAAGAAAGGGCGGGTGCTGTGTCCTCTAATGGATCCTCTGAGAAAAAGATTTTACTGAAAGCATAAAAATCTCTTTTTCTCTATCGGCTCCATTGGGGGACACAGACCTTGGGATGTACCAAAGCCTTCCCTCGAGTGGGAAAAAGAACCCAGTCAGTCAGGTGGAAGGCTGGACCACCACCGTCTACAACACCTTACAGCCCAGACTAGCATCAGCAGATGCAAAGGTATGAACCTGGTAGAATTTTGTAAAAGTGTGTAAAGACGACAAGGTAGCCACCTTAGACACGAGGCTGAAGCCCTGTTGCGGAGAGACCAGGAAGCTCGGACAGAACGCTTGGAATGAGCTGAGACTCTGAAGGGTGGGGTCTTCCCCTTGCACCGGTAAGCTTCCGAAATGGCAGACTTGATCCACCGCAAAATGGTGTCCTTTGAAGCAGGGAGTCCTTTACGGCGACCGTCCGTGAGAACAAAAAAGGAGTCACACTGACGAAAGGAAGACGTGATAGAGAGGTAGGTCCGGACAGCCCGCACCACATCCAGTTTATGGAGCAAACGCTCCTTGGGATGAGAAGGAGTCGGACAAAAAGACGGGAGGACGATGTCCTCATTGAGATGAAAAGCGGAAACAACCTGAGGTAAGAAGGATAGAACCGGACGAAAAACAACTTTGTCCTGGTGGATGACCAGGAAGGGAGAGCAGCAGGAGAGAGCTGCCAGCTCTGAAACCCTCCTAATAGAGGTAATTGCAAGAAGGAACGCCACCTTACAGGAAAGGAGATGAAGAGAAACATCCCTGAGAGGTTCAAAGGGAGCGGCCTGCAGGGCACTCAGGACCAAGTTCAAATCCCAAGGGGGAGTAGGGGACCGATAAGGAGGGGCAGCATGGGCCACACCCTGAAGAAAGGTCCAAATATGAGAATTGGACGCTAGAGGACGTTGAAAGAGAATAGAAAGGGCCAAAACCTGACCCTTAAGGGAGCTGAGAGCTAACCATTGGTCCAGCCCCGACTGCAAAAAAGATAGGAGTTGGGGGAGAGAGAACGCAACTGGAGAAAAAGAAAATAAGACCGCCAGGTACGGTGGTAAATCTTCGCAGAGGAGGGCTTGCGTGCCCTGAGCATGGTTTGAATCACCTGGGGAGAGAAACCTGGGGCCCTTAGAACCATGGTCTCAACCGCCACGCCATCAAATGCAGCGACGGTAAATTGGGGTGGCACAGGGGACCTTGAGAGAGGAGGTCTGGACGAAGTGGGAGGTGCAGAAGTCGGACCAAGTCGGCCCAAATAAAATGCCCTCCGGGGCCAGTCCAGAGCCACGAGAATGGCGGGGATGCCCTCTGCTTTGAGCTTCCTCAGGACCCTGGGAAGGAGAGGAAGAGGAGGGAAAAGATAGAGGTAGGGCGAAGCCCAACCAAGGAATCACCAGGGCATCCACAGCTAGAGCCAATGGGTCCCGGGACTTCGACACAAAGTGAGGAACTTTCTGATTGTAGCAGGACGCGAAGAGGTCCACATCTGGAACGTCCCAGAGGTTGCACTTCCGGATGAAGGGACCACTCAACGGGGTCAGTGGAGGACCGGTTGAGAAAGTCCGCTTCCCAGTTGTTTACTCCCGGAATGTGAATTGCCAAGACGGCCGGAACTCTGAGTTCCACGCAGAGAATTTTGGATACCTCGGCCATCGCTGCTGGGCTGCGAGTGCCGCCCTGGTGACTGATGTACACCACAGCAGTGGAGTTGCCTGATTGGACACAAACAGGGCGGCCCTGAAGAAGAAGGATCTCCCAATGAAGCAGGCAAAGATAGACTGCCCTCAGTTGCAATATGTTGATGGGGAGAAGGGCTTCTCGAGAGGGGGACCAAAGACCCTGGACCGTCCAATCCCTGAAAACCCCCTCCCCAGCCCGAAAGACTGGCATCCTTCGTGACGACTTGCCAGCGAAGGGGAATGAAGGAGCGTCCCTGAAGGAGTAGGTGGAATGAAGACACCATAGAAGTGACTGACGAGACCTCTGAGGAAGAACAATCCTGCGATCGAGAGACAATAGAGATCTTTCCCACCGGGATAGAATCGACAGTCGAAGAGGACAGTAATGAAACTGGGCGAATGGAACGGCCTCCATGGACGCCACCATCCGACCCAGGACTTCCATGCAAAAGCGAAGGGAAACTGGGGCGGATCTCTGAAGTATCCGAACCCCTGAAAAAAGAATCAGCTGCTTGTCCGGTGGAAGCCGAATCCGGGCAGAAGCCGTGTCGAACTGGAGTCGCAAGAATATTAGGGACTGGGTGGGAGAGAGGTTGGACTTGTCCTGATTGATCATCCAGCCGAAACGAGACAATGCCTGAAGGGTGAGACTCCAGATTTTGGGCCCTGGTCGGAGCCTTGATCAGGAGGTCGTCCAAGTAAGGACTCACGGAGACACCTCTTGTCCATAAAAGGGCGATTACCAGTGCCAGGACCTTGGTGAACAGCCTTGGAGCAGTTGCCAGACCGAAGGGGAGAGCCACAAACTGAAAATGGCCTTCCGGAACAGCAAAGCGGAGGTACCGCTGGTGTCCTGGGAATATTGGAATGTGGAGGTAGGCATCCTTGATGTTCACTGAAGAAACTCCCCTTGATCCATGGATACCACGACCGAACGGAGGGACTCCATGCAGAAATGGAGGAGAAAATGCTGGTTGAGGTGCTTCAGATCCAAGATTGGGCGTGCAGAACCCCCTTTCTCGGGAAGCACGAAGAGGTTGGAATAAAAACCTCGAAAACGCTCCCTGGGAGGAACCGGAACAATTACTCCCTGGATGAGAAGGGACTGGAGCACGCCACGAAAGGCCTTTGCCAGAGAGGGGGACCGGGAGGTCCGCAAAAGAAAAAAGCGATCCCTTGGAAGGGATCCGGTAACCATTGGATACTACGTCGCTGACCCAGGAGTCCTGCACATGTGCAGCCCAGACGTCCCGGAAGCCTAATAGATGACCTCCCACCTGGGAAAAATCTGCGGGTTGGGGCGTCCCTTCAGGAAGAGGTAGGTTTACAGGTGCCCGCTTTGGCCGCAAAACGGCCAGAACAGTTGTCTGATTTCCAGGAGGAACGAGTCCCCTTGTTGGAACCAAAAGTCCGAAAGGACGTTGGCTTCCGACGGGAAGCAGCACTGCGAGTCTTGTTTTGAGGTAACAAGGAACTTTTCCCACCTGTCGCCTCTGAGATAATCTCATCTAGGCGCTTGCCAAAGAGCCAAGAACCAGTAAAAGGAAGTTCAGTCAGACACTTTTTGGAAGCTGCATCCGCATCCCAGGCTTTGAGCCACATGGAACGACGGAGGGCCACTAGGTTGCCTGTGGCAAAGGCAGCACCAGCACAGCGGGCAGACTGCATGGAAGCAGAACACAGAAAATCTCCAGCCTTGGAGAGTAGGAGGGCTAAGTCAGCCAATTCCTCCTAGGGGGATCCAGAAAGAATACCCTGACGGAGTTGGGAAGCCCAGACTGAAAGGGCTTTTGATACCCAGGCAGAAGCAAATGCAGGAAGAAGGGAAGAGGTCTCCACCTTCTTGTCCGCCAGGTCTTTGAAGGAGGCTGCATCCGCCAATGGCAGGGTAGTCGCTTTAGAAAGGCGGGAGACCGGTGGATCCATAGTTGGAGGAGATGTCCACCGAGCAATGAGGTCCTTGGCAAAAGCATATTGCGCTTGAACCTTCTTTATCTCTTGAAATTTTTTGTCAGGATGCCTCCAGGCGGACTCCAGTAAGGCTTCAAATTCAGCATGGGAGCTGAAAACCTTGGGTGCCGGTTGGGCACGGTGAAAGGAAACTTCTGGAGCCACTTCTGAAGTTCCTGGGTCCTCTAGGTGGAAGGTGTCCCTTATGGCTGAAACAAATGTGTCCACCGTGTCAGCCGTATCTGTTCGGTCCTCTGAATCAGAGGCAGAATCAGAAGCCTCATCTACAAGTTCTCCAGGAGAGTGGGAACGAGTGGAGGCAGCCCTGGAAGAGGGAGACACTGACCTGGTACGTGGTTCTGGAGATCCAGAGTGGCGACCAGGGGAGCATCCTCTATAAGAGGGATGCTTGTGGAAGGCAGGAGCAGAGGGTTGATACTTGTGAGGGGAGCGCCTATGTCTGCTAGATGACTCTGGAGATGAGTTAGAGGAGATAAACCTATTACGCTTGTGAGGGCGTTTAGCATAGGGAGAGGGAGAGCGGGTCTCCCTGGAGAATCGGCGTAAGGAGGACCTCTCCAAGGCAGTCAATACAGAACGGGAGACCTGAGCCAAGTCATAGATAGACTTGGGAAGTAAAGAAACCCAAACTGGAGGGATAGCAGAGTCCACAGGGTTTGGGGGAGCCTCCTGGATAGAAATACCCGGGGGGTCTGGAGGTGCAGTGGTGCAGGCGGAACAAGTAGGTTCAGCAGAACCAGACATTTTTGCGTTACAGCCCTTGCAAGTGTAATAGGTGACCAGGGCTCCAGGTACCTGTCTTAAAGGGAGGGACAGTTCTGAGTATGGACATAGCAGGTAAAAAGATGAAACAATCTCACCCGGCGTCCGTGTCCCCGGCAAAAAGCAGCAGCTGAGAGAACTTCTGCAGCTGAAGAGACAGGAAGGGAGGAGTACAGAACCAAAAAGAAGCTGGGGATCGGATGAAAGTCTAGAACGCCTCTCATTGGTCCTAAGGCAGACTGCCATGCTCACAGAGCGCTGCTAGGTAGAGGGAAAAAGGCCAGGTAATGAAAAGTCTCTGTGTAGACCTTATTAACGCCCAGGTGTGGATATTCACCAAGTCCACAGTAGAATCATAGAAATACAAAAGCTTGGGCTGTATATATATATTCATAAAAGAATTCCAGCACTCAAGATTAGAAGATTCATTTTCTTTTGTATCTATTTGAGAGTTTCCCAAGTATTCGTAGTTTAAAGCAGTTAACAGATGGTATGTCGGCAAACATCCAATCTAGCAGAGGTCTTAACACACTAGTTGGGAGCCATCAGGGTCTTACGCAATGTTTCGGGGGACCGCCCCCTTACTCATGCGTACTAGATCCTGGATTTCCAGACCATGTTGTAGGAATCTCAAATCTGAAGGTAATTATCAAATTTTCTTTAAGAAAGAGTAATAAAATAGTATGTTTATCAAAACGATTCGTATAATGTAATTTTAAATACCTTAGAATTATTTTTAAAAAACGAATATGTGAGATTTTACATCATGTGTTGGATTACGATAATTTTTTCACAGAAACGCTTTGTAACTACAGACTTCATTTAAGCCGAATGGGGAAGTCGTTTCAAAATAGGTCATCCAATAAGCTTCCCTTTGCAAGAGACGTTTGCGGTTTGGGCTGTCATTCATGTCAGTGTGAACTTGTTCTAAAATTTGCCATCGAAGTTCATTAATATTGTGATTCATGTCTAGGAAGTGTCTAGCTACTGTTGTCTCGCTATATTTAGTGGATTCATTTACTGTTTTAGTGTTTTAAAGCTTTTCTGATGTTGTTTTTATGTTCTGTTAGTCTCACTTTAATTTTTCTGCTTGTTTGACCGATGTCATTTTTGCCACAAGGGCATTTCAGCATATAGATTCCATTTTCAGTATTACATGTAAAAAAGCAACGGCTGGGAATTTAATAACCTTTTTTAGGATGATAAACATTTTCTCCTTTTATTACATTATTGCAATGAGAGCAATTTAAACAAGGATATGTTTTCTTTTTTTTTTTTTATCCTAAAAATGTTTGATAATCTTTTTTCTTTTTTATGATGTTGTTACGCCGAGCGCTCCGGGTCCCCGCTTCTCCCCGGAGCGCTCACGGTGTTCTCCTGTTCGCAGCGCCCCGGTCAGACCCGCTGACCGGGTACGCTGCGATTATGTCCCCAGCCGGGATGCGATTTGCGATGCGAGACGCACCCGCTCGCGGTGCGCATCCCGACCCGCTTACCAGACTCGTTCCCCGTCTGTGCTGTCCCACATTGTGAGACAAAATTGAAAAAAAAAACGCCATTTTGTAACTTTTGGGGGCTTCCGTTTCTACGTAGTACATTTTTCGGTAAAAATGACACCTTATCTTTATTCTGTAGGTCCATACGATTAAAATGATATCCTACTTATATAGGTTTGAATTTGTCGCACTTCTGGAAAAAATCATAACTTCATGCAGAAAAATGTATACGTTTAAAATTGTCATCTTCTGACCCCTATAACTTTTTTATTTTTCTGTGTATGGGGCGGTATGAGGGCTCATTTTTTGCGCCGTGATCTGAAGTTTTTAACGGTACCATTTTTGCATTGATAGGACTTATTTTTTCATGATTTAAAAAGTGACCAAAAATGCACTATTTTGGACTTTGGAATTTTTTTGCGCGCACGCCATTGACCGTGCGGTTTAATTAACGATATATTTTTATAATTCAGACATTTCTGCACGCGGCGATACCATATATGTTTATTCTTATTTACACTGTGTTTTTTCTTTTATGGGAAAAGGGGGGTGATTCAAACTTTTAATAGGGAAGGGGTTAAATGATGTTTATTCACTTTTTTTTGCAGTGTTATAGCTCCCATAGGGACCTATAACACTGCACACACTGATCTTTTACATTGATCACTGGTTTCTCATAAGAAACCAGTGATCAATGATTTTGCCGCATGACTGCTCATGCCTGGATCTCAGGCACTGAGCAGTCATTCCCCGCTGTCCTGTCAGCTGTTCGGGATGCCGCGATTTCACCGCGGCTATCCCGAACAGCCCACTGAGCTAGCCGGCATGCTTTCGGTTTCACTTTAGACGCGGCGTTCAACTTTGAACGCCGCGTCTAAAGGGTTAATAGCGCGCGGCACAGCGATCAATGCCGCGCACTATTAGCCACGGGTCCCGGCCGTTGTTAGAGGCCGGGCCCGACCCGCTATGACGCGGGGCCACGCCGTGGCCCCGCGTTATAGATCGGGAGTGGACACATGACGTTCCAGTACGTCATGTGTCCTTAAGGGGTTAAAGGGCCGGTGCGCCACTGATTGGCGCATGGGTTTTAATCAGTATCTTCACCTGTGCACTTCCCTATAATACCGCACTTCCCCTGCACTTCCTTGTCGTTTCCTTGTGTGTTCCTAGCCTGTGTTCCAGACCTCCTGCCGTTGCCCCTGACTACGATCCTTGCCGCCTGCCCCGACCTTCTGCTACGTCCGACCTTGCTCTTGTCTACTCCCTTGTACCGCGCCTATCTTCAGCAGTCAGAGAGGTTGAGCCGTTGCAGTTGGATACGACCTGGTTACTACCGCCGCTGCAAGACCATCCCGCTTTGCGGCGGGCTCTGGTGAAAACCAGTAGCAACTTAGAACCGGTCCACCGACACGGCCCACGCCAATCCCTCTCTGGCACAGAGGATCCACCTCCTTCCTGCTGAATCCTGACAGATGTCTCCTCGTACTATCACGTTGCCAATGGTTTTTCCCCAATTATATACAAACATGGGAGGTTCCCTGAATAATTTGCCATATTTAGGGTCAGATTTTATTATACCCCAATATTTTCTTTCTATCTTTTTTCTTTAATAAATCTGTTCTGTCTAGAAGTTCCACTTCTTCCTCTACTTTCTTCAATTCTTTTCTAGAATAACCCCTATTTTCAAATTTTTCTGTAATAATTTTCTTATTTCTTTCATATTCTTCCTCATTATTAATAATTCTTTTAGCTCTGATATACTGACTTTTCGGCAGACCCCAAAAAATATTAGGATTATGAAAACTCCTATTATCTAGCATGTTATTTTTATCTGTACTTTTAACATATAACGTAGTGTAAAATTTTTCGGCATGTTTAGTTACCTTGACGTCTAAGAATTGAATTTTTTGAGGATCATATGTAACTGTAAATTTAATAGTGGGGTGTACCGTATTTAATTTCTGTACAAATGCGAAGAGAGATTCCTCCGTTCCTCCCAAGAGCATGAAAATATCATCCACGTAACGTAGCCACGTCAGTGGAGTTTCCATGTCTGGGGAAGAAAAGACAAATCTCTCCTCGAATGCAAGCATGAAAATATTAGCGAGACTTGGAGCGACGGGAGACCCCATTGAAGTCCCGTCTACTTGTAAATAAAATGATGTATCAAAACGAAAATAATTTCTATGCAGGACAAAGTCTAAAAGATTCATAAAAAATGCAATCATTTGATTACTCAATGTATTGTTTCTGCATAAGATTTCATGAATGCATTGTGCTCCTTGACATAGATAGTTTTCAACAGGTGAGGACTTCCAAGGGGCGGTGAGGGATATCGGCGCTGACCAGGAACGGACACGTCCAGAGAGTAAAAGATGTTTTATTTAAATACAACGCGTTTCACCGTACTAAGACGGCTTCATCAGGCATGACAAACAGGATAAGGAGGGGGTTTATATACAAAATAGTATTAACCCAATCGGGTCAGGATACATCATTTAAAAAACTTAACCCATTCAGGATATATAACAACATTGCATGAACATTAAAAAAAAGGGGAAAGAAAATTAAAATCAATGTAAAAGTACATACAGACTGCACATATTATTTAGGCAACACTACAAACACTGGATTTTATGGATGCACAAATATACAAAAATAAGTATTATATAAGACAAAAAAAAATATATATATATATATCTGGGTGTAAAAACATATAATCAATTACGACATTCTAACATAAAAATGTTTTTCATGTATAACGTAAACTTATAAGATATAAAGGTACATGAAAACATATAAAAAAACACATATATGTAGGAAAAAAAAAGTCTGACAAAAAATCTCTGAAAAGTTCACTGGGTGTGAACAGGGCACGGAGATAACATTCACCTCACGTTTTCAATCATTTCATTTAGTCCCTGAAGGGCCAAAGTGGCAAGTTTATGAATCCAAAAGGATTCCCTGTAGATTAAACGCTGGAATCTCCCAGGACAACCCTCAGGGATATATTCTAGTATATTCAAGTCTCCTTTATGAATAATTGAAAAGTGTCTGGAGACACTATGTAATAAAAATGTATTTTTAATATTTGATCTATGTCTGCACATGCGGCCCACATATTGCAAGTCAAGAGATATATCGCGAATTCTGTACCACAGTCTACATTATAGAAAAAGGTTTTTTAGTTTGAAGTGAGGTGAAACTATCAACTCCAGTGCCCTGAATCACATCACAGCACAAACAACGATTTTTATTGCAAGAAACACAACCTTTTAGTGTAGTCGCATGTGCAACTGCCGCAGAATTATTTTTTAAACTGCTTTTCACATTTTTAGCACGTCGAAATGTGATATTCGGGGAATTTGGAACTATCTCCCTAAGTATAGGGTCCGACAAAATAATAGGCCAGTTCTTTTTAATTATCTTTTTGATCTCATTTGCACTATTATTAAAATTAGTAATAAAATGATATTTAAATCTATTCTCACCTGAGTCTATACTTTTGATTCCCTTTTTATTTATTAAGAAATCTGTTTGTTTCATGGTTTTTACTTTATTATATGCTGTATGCAATATTTTTTTGGGGTATCCCTTGTCAAGTCCCTGTAATACCAAAGATTGCGTTTTGAAGTCTGCATCTGTAGTGATATTTTTCCTAATTCGGACATATTGCCCGTATGGCACATTTCTCAACCAATAAGGATAGTGAGCACTATCAAAACTCAAAAAACTATTAACATCTACCTGTTTGAAATAAGTGCGTGTAATAATTTCATTATTCTCAGTTTTTATTGTGGAGGGAAAATGTGGGGTAAAACGTAAGCCCCATGTGTTAGGACTCAAATATCTAACAAATTCCTCTGCCTCTGACTGACTCCCTGTCCAAACAAAAAATAAATCATCAATAAATCTTTTAAATAAAAAAATGTGATGAAAAAAAGGGGAGGACTGTGCCATGTACTGGGACTCGAATCGCCCCATAAATAAATTAGCATAACTTGGGGCGAAACGAGCCCCTATGGCCCAGCCCTTCGTCTGCCAGTAAATAATATCATTAAATGTAAAAATATTGTGCTCTAAAATAAATTGTATGGAATTCAACAAAAAAGAAGATTGTTCTTTATTTATATCTAAATCATTGGTTAAGAAATGTTCCACACTCTCAAGACCCAGTTTTGTACGGATGTTGGAATAGAGAGAACACACATCCAAGGAAAGAAAGGAAAAAGAAGGGGGAAGAGAAGGGTCATCGAGTACTTGAATCAATTGTGTGGAGTCCCTCAAATAAGAGGGTAACACATGAAGAAATAAATCTACATCATGGGATAAATGAGCAGTAATGGAAGGAATACCAGAAATAATGGGACGACCTGGAGGATTAACTAAATCTTTATGTAACTTGGGCAAATAATAAAAAATAGGAACAGAATAGTTTTTAATATTAAGGAATGTGTGTTCTCGCCTATCCAACAGCTTTCGATCCACGGCTCCATTTATTAGTCCTGTATATAGCAGAAAATATTCAGGTGAGGGATCCTTCAGCAGCCTTTCATAATACTCACCATCAGACAAAATTCTAGTCGCTTCATTAATATACATTTCCCTATCAAGGACAGATATACCGCCCCCCTTGTTGGCAGGGCGGATAATTATATTTTTATTATTTTGTAGTGACTTAATACCAGCGCTCTCATTTATATTTAGATTATCTCTAAATGAAGATGTTGGTGTATTTTCACACATTTGATCAACTTTTTTTGGACAACTGAATAAAATGTATCCAAATGATTACCCTTATGGTGAAGGGGATAAAAGGATGATGTGGGTTTAACTGAAGCAGGTTTAACTGTGGGATCAATAGTGGTGGCTTCTATCATGGGCTCCATAGGCTGTATCTGTGTATTCCTTTTATAATAGAAAAGGGACGTGTCACTGTCAGCTTTCGAATATATTGATTTAGGTCTAAAAATAGCTGGAAATCACTTGGTTTAGAAGTGGGGCAAAATGAAAGACCCCTACTCAATAAGCTGGTTTCATATTCAGTGAGTAAAATGGGAGGATAAATTGAATAGTTTCATTGTCTGTTTTTCTTGGGGTTGAATAGGGAGCTTAGCTCTGGATTTCGATTTCCTGATAGTGGTGCCTCCTCTGCAGCCTCGGGGTTTCCTTTTCTTTTTGTGGGATGTGTTGGTGGACCTGATAGGGTCGGGAAATAGTGTGTGATTCGGTGTGATGTAGATTGGATGAGTGGTTTCTGTAGTGGTACAGTGTGCACAAGTGTAGGTAGGGAATCTAAAAAAGAAATAGATGAGTGTGTGTCTGTAAGTATCAGATGAAGTATCGTGTATAGTGAATAAAGATGTATCTAGGGATGGTGTAGCAGAGGATGTGATATTGTCTTGAGGTTTGGTGGAAGAAAGGACGAGGAATCAGAGTGTAAAGGAAGACGCAATGTGAAAGAGCGAGTCAGAAGATGAACACAAAGAGGTGGATGGTGGAACAGAAGAAGTGTGTATATGGGATCATGTCTGTGAAACAGGTGGGTTAACAGAAAGGGTGTGTGAATAAGGTCGTGTCTGTGAATTGGGTGGGGTAGCAGAATGGGAGGAAAGGGTGTGTGATTTGGAGTTTGCTAGATAGGCAGAATTGAATATAGTACGGCCCTGTTCAGACTTGGGAGATGATGATTTAGAAGAAACAGCATTATTCATGTTAGTAGGAAAACTTTTTGGTCTCGCTCCCGTGCTGGCACACATAGGTGGCAGGAGGGGAACAGGAACTACAGTTTTATGATTCATGTGATGATCCATATTTTTGGATCCATAGTAATTTCTGTTTTTGTTCATATTTTTATTATTATTGTAATGGTTGGGACCCACAGGATTAGTATGCGGTGATGGTGTATATCTAGGCCATTTGTGAATTTGGCCGCATGAATAATCCTGCTTGTCTCGAGAAAATTTATGAACTTTTTTGTTTATAGTATCAATTTCTAATCTGTGTAAACGGTTATAGATCGCACTGTCCAGCTTCGCATAGTCGGAACTATGACAAAACTTCGACAGGGCGCTTTTAATTTCTTGTGCCTTGAGGGTGGCGGACACAGCTGCTGACCGCCTCTTGGCCAGGAGCCGGGTCATCAAACCCTGAGAGCAACTTTCTGTG
The DNA here is from genome assembly GCF_029499605.1 of Hyla sarda. Classification (NCBI taxonomy): domain Eukaryota; kingdom Metazoa; phylum Chordata; class Amphibia; order Anura; family Hylidae; genus Hyla; species Hyla sarda. The sequence continues at coordinate 2,304,626 of NC_079190.1, forward strand.
TATTTATCCCAATCACTCGTAAAAACAGTTTTTTTTTCTCTTTTTTGTCTTCCTACATATATATGTTTTTTTATATGTTTTCATGTACCTTTATATCTTATTAGTTTACGTTATACATGAAAAACATTTTTATGTTAGAATGTCGTAATTGATTATATGTTTTTACACATATATATATGTATATATATATATATATATATATATATATATATATATGTGAAGAAATAGATGGTCCAGCGCAGGATAACGTGCAATAAAATCCAAAATTTATTGTAGATTCAAGCCATGGGATAGCAGGACACAGGGTTACGCGTTTCAGCCGGAAAGACCAGCCTTACTCATACAAAGATACAAAAGAAATGGCCATTCCTTTATGGGAAGTGGTGGAAGGAAACACCCAGGTGAACACCTGATGTAATCACGCCCACCAGATCCCACAGTGGAAATACAAAAGCATGTGTATACATTCAACACAATACAAAATACTAACATAATTACAAAAAACACTTTTTAGAATATAACTATAAAAATTAGTATAATAATAGTTATAGTAATGGCCTGGACTGGTTAAAGGTGTATATATGTATGTATATATATATATATATATATATATATATATATATATATATACACACATGTATAACAAAGGGTATAAATTCCCAAATAAATTATATAAGCATATACAATATATGCAAAGGTATATAACTATAAATTACAATAACCATAAAACCATAAAACGGGAGAGGCATTGAGAAACATAGGGTCGTAATCGTAGACAGGGATACCATCAATTATTGTAATTCCTATTTATAATAAAGTTTTATCAATATTAATAATGTAAAATCACATCCTGTCTACGATTAAGGCCCTCTTCGTTAAATGAAATATTGTGTTCATGGATTGACACCTTACTTCAACCCCTTGTTATTACCATGCCTGGCTTTTTGAGGGACACTAAACATGTACTGGCCGCTTTTAGTCAAATTGAATGGGGATCCAATTTTTCATGGGTTACGGCAGACGTGTCTGCACTATATTCAGTTATTCCCCATGACAAAGCGGTCATTGCACTAACATGGTTTTTGTCCACATATTCACAATACCCCAGTCACCTCCAGGAGTACATTGTCATGTGTGTAGAATTTTTACTTTCTCACAATTATTTTATGTTTGACGATGTATACTACCTGCAGGTCACCGGAGCAGCTATGGGGGCGAAATTCTCCCCTTCTCTCGCCAACATATATATGTGTTGGTGGGAGAAGGGGACTCTTTTCGCCCCCAACAATCCTTTCTTTAATTGTATTCGGTGGTATGGCCGCTACATTGATGACCTCCTGTTCATCTGGGGGTCCGATGTGGTGGCAGATGACACCTTCATTCAATTTTTGAATGATAATCAGATAGGACTCAAATTCACAGTTTCCATCAGTTCTAATACTATTTCTTTTTTGGATCTTTATTTGAGGGGTGATCCTGTTTCTAAATCCATTGTTACCATCACATTTCGTAAAGAAACAGCATCTAATACTATTTTGCATTCCTCCTCTTGCCATCCCCCCCACGTGATTCGTAATCTTCCTGTGGGGGAGATGATAAGAGCTACAAGAAATTGCTCTTCATTGGAGCTCTTTCATAGGGAGGCTGACACTATTGAGGCTCGTCTCAGGTGCAGAGGTTATCCCAAATGGAGTATAGAAAGAGCGAGGCGAATTGCATTAAATAAAAATCGCTCCCAACTAATTTCCTCTGCCCCTAAAATACACATTAATTCAGAGTCTAGTGTTAATAGCACTGCCGTATCGGAAGAGTTACTACAACAACAACAAAAAAGTAAAAAGCCAGTTATGTTTGTTACCCAATACAGCAGTGATTATAGCACCATCTGTCGCCTAGTCCACAAATATATACCTATTATTACAGGTGATCCATTATACAGTTCCATTATGGACTCAGGCTATAGATGTGTCCCTAGAAAAGCTCCCACTCTGGGACAAAAATTATCCCCAAGTCTTTTTACAAGCACCAGGTCTACTGTACAAACATGGCTGACTACCAAGGGCTCATATAAATGTGGGCATAAAATATGCATTTGTTGTAAATTCATGCATAATGTTGTTGAATTTAGCTCCTATTCTACCGGAAACAAATACAAAATACAACAATATATGAATTGCAACACTATGCATGTTATCTACATGTTCTCCTGTACTACCTGCAAACTCCAGTATGTTGGATGTACCTCCAATTCTCTCAAAACTAGGACCAGGAAGCACATTTCAGATATTGCTCATTTTAACTCCCGACACACATCAATGGTGACCCAACATTGTGCTCGGGTACACCAGGGAGATTATTCTTCTATGGTACTATGTGGAATTGAAAGAGTTATTCCACCTAAAAGAGGGGGTGATTTCAGGCAAAAATTGCTAGACCGCGAGGTATACTGGATTATGGAATTAGACTGTTGATTTCCCAGGGGCCTTAATCGTAGACAGGATGTGATTTTACATTATTAATATTGATAAAACTTTATTATAAATAGGAATTACAATAATTGATGGTATCCCTGTCTACGATTACGACCCTATGTTTCTCAATGCCTCTCCCGTTTTATGGTTTTATGGTTATTGTAATTTATAGTTATATACCTTTGCATATATTGTATATGCTTATATAATTTATTTGGGAATTTATACCCTTTGTTATACATGTGTATATATATATATATATATATATATATATATATACCTTTAACCAGTCCAGGCCATTACTATAACTATTATTATACTAATTTTTATAGTTATATTCTAAAAAGTGTTTTTTGTAATTATGTTAGTATTTTGTATTGTGTTGAATGTATACACATGCTTTTGTATTTCCACTGTGGGATCTGGTGGGCGTGATTACATCAGGTGTTCACCTGGGTGTTTCCTTCCACCACTTCCCATAAAGGAATGGCCATTTCTTTTGTATCTTTGTATGAGTAAGGCTGGTCTTTCCGGCTGAAACGCGTAACCCTGTGTCCTGCTATCCCATGGCTGGAATCTACAATAAATTTTGGCTTTTATTGCACGTTATCCTGCGCTGGACCATCTATTTCTTCATTGCTACTCTGGTGTTGGTTCACACGGTGCCGTGCGACAGGCGTCTGGCTGGAAGGGTGAGCTGAGTTATCCTATACTCTTCTATATATATATATATATATATATATATATATATATATATATATGTATATGTATATATGTGTATATGTGTATATATATATATATGTATATATGTGTATATATATATATATATATATGTATATATGTGTATATATATATATATATATATATATGTGTATATATATATGTATATATGTGTATATATATATATATATATATATATGTATATATATATGTATATATATATATATGTATATATGTGTATATATATATGTATATATATATATATATATATATTTATTTTTTTGTCTTATACAATACTTATTTTTGTATATTTGTTGTCACGATTCGGCAGGCTGGAGGTGGATCCTCTGTGCCAGAGAGGGATTGGCGTGGACCGTGTCGTTGGACCGGTTCTAAGTTGCTACTGGTATTCACCAGAGCCTGCCGCAAAGCGGGATGGTCTTGCAGCGGCGGTAGCAACCAGGTCGTATCCACTGGCAACGGCTCAACCTCTCTGACTGCTGAGATAAGCGCGGTACAAGGGAGTAGACAAGAGCAAGGTCAGACGTAGCAGAAGGTCGGGGCAGGCGGCAAGGTTCGTAGTTAATGGTAATAGCAGAAGGTCAGGAACACAGTAGTGGTAAACACAGAGTAGCTTTCTCTAGGCACAAGGCAACAAGATCCGGCAAGGGAGTGCAGGGGAAGTGAGGTATAAGTAGGGAGTGCACAGGTGTAAACTAATCAGGGAGATTGGGCCAGGCACCATCATTGGTGCACTGGCTCTTTAAATCTCAGAGAGCTGGCGCGCGCGCGCGCCCTAGAGAGCGGAGCCGCGCGCGCCAGAGCATGACAGCCGGGGACCGGGACAGGTAAGTGACTTGGGATGCGATTCGCGAGCGGGCGCGTCCCGCTATGCGAATCGCATCCCCGCCGGCAATGTAAGTGCAGCGCTCCCGGTCAGCGGGTCTGACCGGGGCGCTGCAGGGAGAGAAACGCCACGAGCGCTTCGGGGAGGAGCAGGGACCCGGAGAGCTCGGCGTAACAGTACCCCCACCCCCTTAGGTCTCCCCCTCTTTTTGTCGGGATGTCGCTCCACCTGGGACGAGGACATTGGGAGCGATTGTAGAGTCTCCTTCTGGGGGACAGTGAAGTCCTGGGTATACCCATGAATGGCAGACCGGTCAGAAGGAGTGGGAATGGGGAGGGGGGGCAGAGGGTGAGGCTTGGCACGGGGCAGAGTGTCACCAGGACGGGGGCTATGAGGAGGCACGGCACAGTCCTGACAGGCCTTGGGGAGACCAGGCACAGGAGGAGACACTGAGGCCCGACAGACGGGGCTGGGAGCAGACGTGAGGCATTTCTTGCGGCAAGCAGGACCCCAATTCTTGATCTCCCTGGTGGTCCAGTCAAGGGTGGGAGAATGGTGCTGGAGCCATGGCAGACCGAGGAGGACTTCAGAGGTGCAGCCGGGCAAAACCAAAAATTCAATTTTCTCGAGATGCGGTCCAATGTTCATAAGCAGGGGCACTGTGCGATAACGCACAGTGCAGTGCAACTTGACCCCGTTGACCGAAGAAATGTAGAGCGGCTTGATGAGACGGGTCACCGGGATGCAGTACCTATCAAGCAAAGAGGCCAGAATAAAATTTCCAGAAGAACCAGTGTCCAAGACGGCCACAGCAGAGAAGGAGGAGTTGGCAGAAGGAGAAATCCGTACGGGCACAGTGAGACATGGAGAAGCAGACTCCGTACCCAGAGACGCCAGGCCCACATGAGCAGGTTGCGTGCGTGCATTTTCCAGACGTGGAGGACGAATAGGGCAATCCACCAAGAAATGTTCGGTACTAGCGCAGTACAGACATAGATTTTTATCCCTACGGCGAGTCCTCTCTTCAAGAGTCAGGCGAGACCGATCTACTTGCATAGGCTCCTCGGCGGGAGGCACAGGGGTAGATTGCAAGGGATACCGTGAGAGAGGTGCCCAGGGATTAAGGTCTTTTTCCTGGCGGAGTTCCTGGTGTCTTTCCGAAAAACGCATGTCAATGCGGGTGGCCAAATGGATAAGTTCATGCAGGTTGGCAGGAATCTCTCGTGCGGCCAGCACATCTTTGATGTTACTGGATAGGTCTTTTTTAAAGGTCGCGCAGAGAGCCTCGTTGTTCCAAGATAATTCGGAAGCGAGAGTACGAAATCGGATGGCGTACTCGCCTACTGAAGAACTACCCTGGACCAGGTTCAGCAGGGCAGTCTCGGCAGAAGAAGCTCGGGCTGGTTCCTCGAAGACACTGCGAACCTCAGAGAAGAAGGAGTGTACAGTGGCGGTGACAGGGTCATCGCAGTCCCAGAGCGGTGTGGCCCAAGCCAAAGCCTTCCCAGACAGGAGACTAACCATGAAAGCCACCTTCGACCGTTCTGTAGGAAATTGGTCCGACAACATCTCCAAATGTAGGGAACATTGTGACAGGAAACCTCGGCAGAGTCTAGAGTCCCCATCAAATTTGTCCGGCAGGGACAAGCGGAGGTTAGGAGCGGCCACTCGCTGCGGAAGAGGTGCAGGAGCCGGCGGAGGAGGTGGTTGTTGCTGCTGTAGCTGTGACTGAAGTTGCTGTAGCTGTGACTGAAGCTGCTGTAGCTGTGACTGAAGTTACTGTGTCATGGTGGTCAAGTATGACAGCTGGTGATCTTGTTGGGCGATCTGTCGGGATTGCTGGGCGACCAGCGTGGTGAGGTCAGCGACGACTGGCAGCGGGATCCATGGCCGGATCTACTGTCACGATTCCGCAGGCTGGAGGTGGATCCTCTGTGCCAGAGAGGGATTGGCATGGACCGTGTCGGTGGACCGGTTCTAAGTTGCTACTGGTATTCACCAGAGCCTGCCGCAAAGCGGGATGGTCTTGCAGCGGCGGTAGCAACCAGGTCGTATCCACTGGCAACGGCTCAACCTCTCTGACTGCTGAGATAAGCGCGGTACAAGGGAGTAGACAAGAGCAAGGTCAGACGTAGCAGAAGGTCGGGGCAGGCGGCAAGGTTCGTAGTCAATGGTAATAGCAGAAGGTCAGGAACACAGTAGCGGTAAACACAGAGTAGCTTTCTCTAGGCACAAGGCAACAAGATCCGGCAAGGGAGTGCAGGGGAAGTGAGGTATAAGTAGGGAGTGCACAGGTGGAAACTAATCAGGGAGATTGGGCCAGGCACCATCATTGGTGCACTGGCCCTTTAAATCTCAGAGAGCTTGCGCGCGCGCCCTAGAGAGCGGAGCCGCGCGCGCCAGAGCATGACAGCCGGGGACCGGGACAGGTAAGTGACTTGGGATGCGATTCGCGAGCGGGCGCATCCCGCTATGCGAATCGCATCCCCGCCGGCAATGTCAGTGCAGCGCTCCCGGTCAGCGGGTCTGACCGGGGCGCTGCAGGGAGAGAAACGCCGCGAGCGCTTCGGGGAGGAGCAGGGACCGGAGCGCTCGGCGTAACATTTGTGCATCCATAAAATCCAGTGTTTGTAGTGTTGCCTAAATAATATGTGCAGTCTGTATGTACTTTTACATTGATTTTAATTTTCTTTCCCTTTTTTTAATGTTCATGCAATGTTGTTATATACCCTGAATGGGTTAAGTTTTTTAAATGATGTATCCTGACCCGATAGGGTTAATACTATTTTGTATATAAACCCCCTCCTTATCCTGTTTGTCATGCCTGATGAAGCCGTCTTAGTACGGTGAAACGCGTTGTATTTAAATAAAAAATCTTTTACTCATCTTTACGTGTCCGTTCCTGGTCAGCGCCGATATCCCTCAGCGCCCCTTGGAAGTCCTCACCTGTTGAATATTGCCTAGGTTTGGGAGGCTGCAGACCAGACTTGTTCATTCACGCAGACCATTGTTGTGTGTGAGTTCACACAACCGCCTTCGGTAAGGGTTTTTTACTATTACTAATTGGACCCTGGAGAGGCGGTTTTACGCTGTGGTGCGCTCTTCCTTCTTGTTATAGATAGTTTTGTCGGACAGGCTTTTGAAAATGCTATTTCTAAACGAATGCATGACAGCTTGTTGGTAGATTTTCCTCGGATCCCTGTGTTATACCTCCTTCCCAAAATCCACAAGGATCGCGACCGGCCCCCGAGACGGCTGATTGTATCTGGCATGGGGTCTCTGTTGGAGCCGCTCGCGATCCTTGTGGATAGTTTCCTCCATCCAGAAATAAAAAAATTAGATCGCTGTCTACAAGATACCACACACTTCTTACAACTCCTTAATGAAATCGATACCACAATTTTTACATTTCTATGTACAATGGATGTCCAAAGCCTATACACTAATATCCCTCAAACAGAAGGAGCAAATGCATTCATGAAATCTTATGCAGAAACAATACATTGAGTAATCAAATGATTGCATTTTTTATGAATCTATTAGACTTTGTCCTGCATAGAAATTATTTTCGTTTCGATACATCATTTTATTTACAAGTAGGCGGGACTTCAATGGGGTCTCCCGTCGCTCCAAGTCTCGCTAATATTTTCATGCTTGCATTCGAGGAGAGATTTGTCTTTTCTTCCCCAGACATGGAATCTCCACTGAAATGGCTACGTTACGTGGATGATATTTTCATGCTCTTGGGAGGAACGGAGGAATCTCTCTTCGCATTTGTACAGAAATTAAATACGGTACACCCCACTATTAAATTAACAGTTACATATGATCCTCAAAAAATTCAATTCTTAGACATCGAGGTAACTAAACATGCCGAAAAATGTGACACTACGTTATATGTTAAAAGTACAGATAAAAATAACATGCTACATAAAAGGAGTTTTCATAATCCTAATATTTTTCGGGGTCTAGCGGAAAGTCAGTACCGTATATCCCGGCGTATAAGACGATGGGTATTGGGGTCCGGCACAGGAATACCTATGATTATCTGCCCGGGCCGGCTCCCGTGTGTGGCTGCAGGCGGGGGCCGGCCAGAGCAAGTAAAAATTAATACTGTATACTAAAAACCAGGGGGCCTCCAGCTGTTGTGAAACTACAACTCCCAGCACGGCAAAGGCTGTTCGGGCATGCTGGTAGTTGTAGTTTCACAACAGCTGGAGGCACCCTGGTTTTTAGTATACAGTATTAGTTTTTACCTGCTCTGGCCGGCCCCCGCCTGCAGCTGCACACAGGCAGATAATCATAAGTATTCCTATCCCGGACATCCCTGTGTCCCGAAAAATGTTTTCAGGACATAAGGATCTCCGCCGGTCACTTACCATTCCCCCGCGTCCTCCTTCGGTCCTCCTGCGGTCCAGTCCTCTATCTCTATGGTTGTACACACAGGACGTCACATGCCTACAACCATAGAGGCAGAGGAACGCAGGACCAGGAGGACCGCAGGAGGACGTGCCGACCGGGGCCTGGTGAGTGACCGGCTGTGCTATCTTAAGTGATCCGGTCACCGCTCCCCAGTCCCGACACCTACTGCTATGGTCCATAGGCCATAGCAGTAGATGGTGACCCGGGCCGGAGGAGCGGTGATCGGAACACTGTATATGTCTGGCAACCTAATGTGGGGGGGGGGGGGGGGAGCTGGAAACCTAATGTTTGGGGGGGGGGGGGGGGAGCTGGCACCCTAATGTGGGGGGGGGGGGGGAGCTGGCACCCTAATGTGGGGGGGAGCTGGCAACCTAATGTGGGGGGAACTACAAGGTACCGTACATCGCGGTAGTCTTATATGGCGAGTATATCCCAAACTCTATATTTTAACTGTAAAAGTTGGGGGTCGTCTTATACGCCAAGTCGTCTTATACGCCGGTATATACGGTATATCAGAGCTAAAAGAATTAATGATGAGGAAGAATATGAAAGAAATAAGATAATTATTACCGTGAAATTAGAAAATCGGGGTTATTCTAGAAAAGAATTGAAGAAAGTAGAGGAAGGAGTGGCACTTCTAGACAGAACAGATTTATTAAAGAAAAAAGAAAAGAAGAAGAAAAAGATAGAAAGAACAATGTACATTGCTACATATGACAGACATATGGATTTAATTTAAAAAAATATATAAATATTGGGGTATAATAAAATCTGACCCTAAATATGGCAAATTATTCAGGGAACCTCCCATGTTTGTATATAATTGGGGAAAAACCATTGGCAACGTGATAGTACGAGGAGACATCATAAAAAAGAAAAAAGATTATCAAACATTTTTAGGGTAAAAAAAAAAGAAAACATATCCTTGTTTAAATTGCTCTCATTGCAATAATGTAATAAAAGGAGAAAATGTTTATCATCCTAAAAAAGGTTATTAAATTCCCAGCCGTTGCTTTTTTACATGTAATACTGAAAATGGAATCTATATGCTGAAATGCCCTTGTGGCAAAAATGACATCGGTCAAACAAGCAGAAAAATTAAAGTGAGACTAACAGAATATAAAAACAACATCAGAAAAGCTTTAACCCCTTCCCGCAGAATATCATATATAAACGCCGGGTTGTGCAGTGCGTTCGCGCATCCCAACGTTTATAAATGACATGCAGTTAACCCGGCGATGCGCAGCATCGCACGGGTCAACCAGCAGAAGTCCCGCTGTTTCCAGCAGGGGACAACTTCTGCTTCACCCCCCAGGACCATCCATTGATGGTCCTGGTCAGCGATCACTGTGATTGGTCCCTGTGGACCAATCACAGTGACCTGGGGTGAAAGTTCAGATCCCCCGCACTGCCCGCCCCTGGAAGTCGGGCAGAACGGGGGACGATGGCTGCGGGGGCTCGCGGGGACCTGCGGCATAGGAAGGGAACACATGGGGACCGCGGCCTTACCTGGAGCAGCGACGGGACCGGCAGGTAAGTTTATGGTCCTCAGAGGCAGCAGTGAAGATCTTCACTGCTGCTTCTAGGAGTCTGAAAACTACAACTCCCAGCATGCCTAGACAGCCTTTGGCTGTCTGGGCATGCTGGGAGTTGTAGTTTTGCAACATCTGGAGGGCCCCAGTTTGGAGACAATTGTATAATGGTCTCCAATCTGTGCTCTTCCAGCTGTTGCAAAACTATAACTCCCAGCATGCACTGACTGTCCAGGCATGCTGGGAGTTTTAGTTCAGCAACAACTGGCCCTTCAGATGTTGCTGAACTACAACTCCCAGCATGCCCTTCAGCTGTCTGGGCATGCTGGGAGTTGTAGTTTTGCACCAACTGGAGACACACTGGTTGGGAAACATTGTCTGTTTCTAACTCAGCGTTTCCTAACCTGTGTGCCTCCAGCTGTTGCAAAACTATAACTCCCAGCATGCACTAACAGACCATGCATGCTGGGAGTTGTGGTTTTGCAACAGCTGGTGCACTCCCCCCTGTGAATGTACAGGGTACATTCACATGGGCGAGGGTTTTACAGTGGGTTTCTCGCTGCAAGTTTGAGATGCAGCAAATTTTGCGCTGGGAAACTCGCTGTAATCCCCCGCCCATGTGATTGTACCCTAAAAACACTACACTACACTAACACAAAATAAAATAAAAAGTTAAAAACACTACATATTCACATACTCCTACACAGCTCCCCTCCCCTCCCCCAATAAGAACGTCCGGTACACCACTGTTTCCAAAGCAGAGCCTCCAGCTGTTGAAAAACAGCAACTCCCAGTATTGCCGGACAGCCATTGACTGTCCAAGCATGCTGGGAGTTTTGCAACAGCTGGAGGCACCCTGTTTGGGAATCACTGGCGTAGAATACCCCTATGTCCACCCCTATGCAAATCCCTAATTTAGGCCTCAAATGCACATGGCGCTCTCTCACTTTGGAGCCCTGTCGTATTTCAGGGCAACAGTTTAGGGCCACATATGGGGTATCGCCGTACTCGGGAGAAATTGCGTTACAAGGTTTGGGGGGCTTTTTCTCCTTTAACCCTTCATGAAATGGAAATGTTGGGGTCTACACCAGAATGTTAGTGTCAAAAAATTAAATTTTTTACACTAACATGCTGATGTTGCTCTATACTTTACATTTTCACAAGAGGTAAAAGGGAAAAAAAGCCCCCCAAAATTTGTAACGCAATTTCTCCCGACTACGGAGATACCCCATATGTGGGCGCAAAGTGCTCTGGGGGCGCACAACAAGGCCCAGAAGGGAGAGTGCACCATGTACATTTGAGGTGATTTGCACAGGGGTGGCTGATTGTTACAGCGGTTTTGACAAACGCAAAAAAAAAAAAAAACACGTGACCCCATTTCGGAAACTACACCCCTCACGTAATGTAATGAGGGGTGCAGTGAGAATTTATCCCCCACAGGTGTCTGATGGATCTTTGGAACAGTGGTCCGTGAAAATGAAAACTTGTACAGCCCACTGTTCCAAAGATTTGTCAGACACCAGTGGGGGGGCAAATGCTCACTGTACCCCTTGTTACGTTCCTCAAGGGGTCTAGTTTCCAAAATGGTATGCCATGGGGTACCTCCATACTCAGAAGAGAAGGGGTTACAAATATTGGGGGGTATTTCCTGCTATTAACCCTTGGAAAAATGTGAAATTTGGGGGGAAACACACATTTTAATGAAAAAAAATAATTTTTTTTTTTTACATATGCAAAAGTTGTGAAACACCTGTGGGGTATTAAGGCTCACTTTATTCCTTGTTACGTTCCTCAAGGGGTCTAGTTTCCAAAATGGTATGCCATGTGAGGGTTTTTTTGCTGTTCTGGCACCATAGGGGCTTCTTAAATGCAACATGCCCCCCAAAACCATTTCAGAAAAACGTACTCTCCAAAATCCCCTCGTCACTCCTTCGCTTCTGAGCCCTCTACTGCGCCCGCCGAACACTTTACATAGACATATGAGGTATGTGCTTACTCAAGAGAAATTGGGCTACAAATATAAGTATACATTTTCTCCTTTTACCCCTTGTAAAAATTCAAAAATTGGGTCTACAAGAACATGAGAGTGTAAAAAATGAAGATTGTGAATTTTCTCCTCTTTGCTTCTATTCCTGTGAAACACCTAAAGGGTTAAAACGCTGACTGAATGTCATTTTGAATACTTTGGGGGGTGCAGTTTTTATAATGGGGTCATTTGTGGGGTATTTCTAATATGAAGGCCCTTCAAATCCACTTCAAACCTGAACTGATCCCTGAAAAATTGCTGCTGAACTTTGAAGGCCTCTGGTGTCTTCCAAAAGAAAAACTCATCAATTTTATGATGCCAACATAAAGTAGACATATTGTATATGTGAATAAAACATTTTTTTTATTTGTAATATACATTTTCCTTACAAGCAGAGAGCTTCAAAGTTAGAAAAATGCAAAATTTTCTAATTTTTCATCAAATTTTAGGATTTTTCACCAAGAAAGGATGCAAGTTACCACAAAAATTTACCACCATGTTAAAGTAGAATATGTCACGAAAAAAAACTCTCTCGGAATCAGAATGATAACTAAAAGCATCCCAGAGTTATAAATGTTTAAAGTGACAGTGGTCAGATGTGCAAAAAACGCTCAGGTCCTTAAGGCCAAAATGGACTTGGTCCTTAAGGGGTTAAACACTAAAACAGTAAATGAATCCACTAAATATAGCGAGACAACAGTAGCTAGACACTTCCTAGACATGAATCACAATATTAATGAACTTCGATGGCAAATTTTAGAACAAGTTCACACTGACATGAATGACAGCCCAAACCGCAAACGTCTCTTGCAAAGGGAAGCTTATTGGATGACCTATTTTGAAACGACTTCCCCATTCGGCTTAAATGAAGTCTGTAGTTACAAAGCGTTTTTGTGAAAAAATTATCGTAATCCAACACATGATGTAAAATCTCACATATTCGTTTTTTTAAATAATTCTAAGGTATTTAAAATTACATTATACGAATCTTTTTGATAAACATACTATTTTATTACTCTTTCTTAAAGAATATTTGATAATTACCTTCAGATTTGAGATTCCTACATCTGGAAATCCAGGATCTAGTACGCATGAGTAATGGGGCGGTCCCCCGAAACATTGCGTAAGACCCTGATGGCTCCCAACTAGTGTGTTAAGACCTCTGCTAGATTGGATGTTTGCCGACATACCATCTGTTAACTGCTTTAAACTACGAATACTTGGGAAACTCTCAAATAGATACAAAAGAAAATGAATCTTCTAATCGTGAGTGCTGGAATTCTTTTATGAATATATATATACAGCCCAAGCTTTGTATTTCTAATATGGAAAAAGGCATTTGTGTGGGCCTGGGTGTAATAGGAAAGAAAATCCCACCGGCCGCAGGTGGGCGGGGCTTAATTGGGGAAGAAGCCCGCAGCCATTAAAATACCCCGAGTGACAGAGGTACCACCGGCAGTGCAAAAACCCTGTGCTCTGGTCACCTAATGCATGATGCGACCGAAGCAGAAGGCAAGAGGCAGTGCCGGCCGGAGAGAGGTATGTCCACGCTCCCTGAATGTGACAGGCAGCAGGCAGCACACAGGCAGTGCCGGGAGAGGAGGGAGACCGCACCACCATACAAGTGCCGGTGTCTGCACTCAGGCAGCGCCGGCAGAGGGGAGAGACCGCACTATGAACACAAGTACCGGCGTCTGCACACAGGCAGTGCCGGCAGAGGGGAGAGACCGCACTGTGAACACAAATACCGGCGTCTGCACACAGGCAGTGCCGGCAGAGGGGAGAGACCGCACTGTGAACACAAGTACCGGCGTCTGCACACAGGCAGCGCCGGCAGAGGGGAGAGACCGCACTGTGAACACAAGTACCGGCGTCTGCACACAGGCAGTGCCGGCAGAGGGGAGAGACCGCACTGTGAACACAAATACCGGCGTCTGCACACAGGCAGCACCGGCAGAGGGGAGAGACCGCACTATGAACACAAGTACTGCCATCTGCACACAGGCAGCGCCGGCAGAGGGGAGAGACCGCAATGTGAACACAAGTACCGCCATCTGCACACAGGCAGTGCCGGCAGAGGGGAGAGACCGCACTGTGAACACAAATACCGGCGTCTGCACACAGGCAGTGCCGGCAGAGGGGAGAGACCGCACTGTGAACACAAATACCGGCGTCTGCACACAGGCAGTGCCGGCAGAGGGGAGAGACCGCACTGTGAACACAAATACCGGCGTCTGCACACAGGCAGTGCCGGCAGAGGGGAGAGACCGCACTGTGAACACAAATACCGGCGTCTGCACACAGGCAGTGCCGGCAGAGGGGAGAGACCGCACTGTGAACACAAATACCGGCGTCTGCACACAGGCAGTGCCGGCAGAGGGGAGAGACCGCACTGTGAACACAAATACCGGCGTCTGCACACAGGCAGTGCCGGCAGAGGGGAGAGACCGCACTGTGAACACAAATACCGGCGTCTGCACACAGGCAGTGCCGGCAGAGGGGAGAGACCGCACTGTGAACACAAATACCGGCGTCTGCACACAGGCAGTGCCGGCAGAGGGGAGAGACCGCACTGTGAACACATATACCGGCGTCTGCACACAGGCAGTGCCGGCAGAGGGGAGAGACCGCACTGTGAACACAAATACCGGCGTCTGCACACAGGCAGCGCTGGTGAAATCCTGCATCACTGAAACATTTAACCACCGAATAAAAAGGAATCCCCCCCCCCCCCCACCTAGAAGAACATAGGGTACGGAGTCCCCTAAAAGAAATAAAGAGGAGGGGGCTCCAAAGGAGAGGTCTCCAGAGGTTGAGAAGTCTTGAAATAGGCACCAACCTGAAAGAATGGGGGGAGAAATACTCACTTTGGTCTGAAGAACTTACCTAATGAAGTCTTCAGTCAGCTTTTAGCCACCTGCATCATGCTGGGCTGTAACAGAGAGACGATCAGGTAAAGGTGGGCGACCCTGACCCATGAGGTACAACCCCAGGCGCTGACCATTGGCGAGAGGGGGTTGACAGAACATCCACGATGCCTGTGCCCCCTCAATCGCAAATGGGGAAATAGTGAACGCAATGTTCCTGAGTCCCCACCTGAAAACAAAGAAAAGGGAGAAAAAAAAATCTAACTAAACTGAAAACACAAAAAAGAATTGACCAGGTCTGGAAAACACCAGACCAGCGTCTGCCTCCTACAGACACTAAACTAAAACTGATTATCTCAGGGCCTGTAGGCGGGTATATCCTGAAGGAGGGGCCGACTTTTTTTTGTTGCCATAGTGTCAAGCCTCCTAGAGACAGCAGAATATACCCAAGGTCTGTGTCCTTGAAGCCGATATATATATTTCTCTAATATATCAGGACAGTACAGAGATCTCTCCATGATCTATTTATACCCAGGACTGTATATATAACAAGGAGGTGACCTAATAATATATATAATATATCAGGACAGTTCCGAGATCTCTCCATGATCTATTTATACCCAGGACTGTATATATAACAAGGAGGTGACCTAATAATATATATACTATATCAGGACAGTACAGAGATCTCTCCATGATCTATTTATACCCAGGACTGTATATATAACAAGGAGGTGACCTAATAATATATATAATATATCAGGACAGTACAGAGATCTCTCCATGATCTATTTATACCCAGGACTGTATATATAACAAGGAGGTGACCTAATAATATATATTATATATCAGTACAGTACAGAGATCTCTCCATGATCTATTTATACCCAGGACTGTATATATAACAAGGAGGTGACCTAATCATATATATATATTACAGTACAATACAGGAATATGGGTGCACTACTTGTTACACATCCACACCGTTTATCTGGTGTAGGATTCTATTTTGGCACTTGTAGTCCGCTGCAGGCATCCTCCATTGTATGCATTTTTATGCTGGGGATCGCCCTTAGCAACGGACTACAAGGGCAGGATCTGCTCCCCCAGTATAAATGCACAACCGCATATGGGGTAGACACCTCCAGCCATTCGAGACCACGTTTTTTGTTGTTTGTTTATATATATATATATATATATATAATATATCAGGACAGTACAGAGATCTCTCCATTATCTATTTATACCCAGGACTGTATATATAATAAGGAGGTGACCTAATAATATATATATATTCGGACAGTACAGAGATCTCTCCATGATGTATTTATACCCAGGACTGTATATATAACAAGGAGGTGACCTATTAATATATATAATATATCAGGACAGTACAGAGATCTCTCCATGATCTATTTATACCCAGGACTGTATATATAACAAGGAAGTGACCTAACAATATATATAATATATCAGGACAGTACAGAGATCTCTCCATGATCTATTTATACCCAGGACTGTATATATAACAAGGAGGTGACCTAATAATATATATAATATATCAGGACAGTACAGAGATCTCTCCATGATCTATTTATACCCAGGACTGTATATATAACAAGGAGGTGACCTAATAATATATATATAATATATCAGGACAGTACAGAGATCTCTCCATGATCTATTTATACCCAGGACTGTATATATAACAAGGAGGTGACCTAAAAATATATATAATATATCAGGACAGTACAGAGATCTCTCCATGATGTATTTATACCCAGGACTGTATATATAACAAGGAGGTGACCTATTAATATATATAATATATCAGGACAGTACAGAGATCTCTCCATGATCTATTTATACCCAGGACTGTATATATAACAAGGAAGTGACCTAATAATATATATAATATATCAGGACAGTACAGAGATCTCTCCATGATCTATTTATACCCAGGACTGTATATATAACAAGGAGGTGACCTAATAATATATATATAATATATCAGGACAGTACAGAGATCTCTCCATGATCTATTTATACCCAGGACTGTATATATAACAAGGAGGTGACCTAATAATATATATAATATATCAGGACAGTACAGAGATCTCTCCATGATCTATTTATACCCAGGACTGTATATATAACAAGGAGGTGACCTAATAATATATATATAATATATCAGGACAGTACAGAGATCTCTCCATGATCTATTTATACCCAGGACTGTATATATAACAAGGAGGTGACCTAATAATATATATAATATATCAGAACAGTATATATATATAATATATCAGGACAGAAACAGAGATCTCTCCATGATCTATTTATACCCAGGACTGTATATATAACAAGGAGGTGACCTAAAAATATATATAATATATCAGGACAGTACAGAGATCTCTCCATGATCTATTTATACCCAGGACTGTATATATAACAAGGAGGTGACCTAATAATATATATAATATATCAGGACAGTACAGAGATCTCTCCGTGATCTATTTATACCCAGGACTGTATATATAACAAGGAAGTGACCTAAAAATATATATAATATATCAGGACAGTACAGAGATCTCTCCATGATCTATTTATACCCAGGACTGTATATATAACAAGGAGGTGACCTAATAATATATATATCCGGACAGTACAGAGATCTCTCCATGATCTATTTATACCCAGGACTGTATATATAACAAGGAGGTGACCTAATAATATATATAATATATCAGGACAGTACAGAGATCTCTCCATTATCTATTTATACCCAGGACTGTATATATAGCAAGGAGGTGACCTAATAATATATATAATATATCAGGACAGTACAGAGATCTCTCCATGATCTATTTATACCCAGGACTGTATATATAACAAGGAGGTGACCTAATAATATATATAATATATCAGGACAGTACAGAGATCTCTCCATGATCTATTTATACCCAGGACTGTATATATAACAAGGAGGTGACCTAATAATATATATATAATATATCAGGACAGTACAGAGATCTCTCCATGATCTATTTATACCCAGGACTGTATATATAACAAGGAGGTGACCTAATAATATATATAATATATCAGGACAGCACAGAGATCTCTCCATGATCTATTTATACCCAGGACTGTATATATAACAAGGAGGTGACCTAATAATATATATAACATATCAGGACAGTACAGAGATCTCTCCATGATCTCTATATACCCAGGACTGTATATATAACAAGGAGGTGACCTAAAAATATATATAATATATCAGGACAGTACAGAGATCTCTCCATGATGTATTTATACCCAGGACTGTATATATAACAAGGAGGTGACCTATTAATATATATAATATATCAGGACAGTACAGAGATCTCTCCATGATCTATTTATACCCAGGACTGTATATATAACAAGGAAGTGACCTAACAATATATATAATATATCAGGACAGTACAGAGATCTCTCCATGATCTATTTATACCCAGGACTGTATATATAACAAGGAAGTGACCTAACAATATATATAATATATCAGGACAGTACAGAGATCTCTCCATGATCTATTTATACCCAGGACTGTATATATAACAAGGAAGTGACCTAATAATATATATAATATATCAGGACAGTACAGAGATCTCTCCATGATCTATTTATACCCAGGACTGTATATATAACAAGGAGGTGATCTAATTATATATAAAATATATAAAATAAAAATAATATATCAGGACTGTATCTATAACAAGGGGGCATCCTCTACGCCTAGAAGAAAGAAGGTTTCTACACCAGCACAGATGGGGGTTCTTTACTGTAAGAGCAGTGAGAGGAGGTGTCATGGTGAACTCTGTCTGGATACATTTTTGGAGAATAATAACATCGCTGGTTCTGTATATTAGATTTATAGGGACAACGTTGATCCAGGGATTTATTCTGATATTTGGAGTTGGGAAGGAGTTTTTGCCTCTAGTATGAGGGTTTTTTGCCTTCTCTGGATCAGTAGGGACTCATTAGGGATATAGATTGAACTTGATGGACTCTGCTCTTTTTTCAACCTTATGAACTATGTTACTATGATATAATAGAAACTTTTAAATACATAAAAGGGAATCAACATGGTAAAGGAGAAGATATTTAAAAGAAAAAAAAACTACCACAAGAGGACATAGTTATAGATTAGAGGGGGAAGGTTTCTGCAGTAATATCAGGAAGTATTACTTTACTGAGAGAGTAGTGGATGCATGGAATAGCCTTCCTGCAGAAGTGGTCACTGCAAATACAGTGAAGGAATTTAAACATACATGGGATAAGCATAAGGCTATTCTTCATATAAGATAGAGATAGGTATAAGGCTATCCTTTATAATAGATAGGGATAGGTATAAGGCTATCCTTCATATAAGATAGAGATAGGTATAAGGCTATCCTTCATATAAGATAGGGATAGGTATAAGGCTATTCTTCATATAACATAGAGATAGGTATAAGGCTATCCTTTATAATAGATAGGGATAGTTAGAAGACTATCCTTCATATAAGATAGAGATAGGTATAAGACTATCCTTCATATAAGATAGAGATAGGTATAAGACTATCCTTCATATAAGATAGGGATAGGTATAAGGCTATCCTTCATATAAGATAGGGATAGGTATAAGGCTATCCTTCATATAAGATAGGGATAGGTATAAGGCTATTCTTCATATAACATAGAGATAGGTATAAGGCTATCCTTTATAATAGATAGGGATAGTTAGAAGACTATCCTTCATATAAGATAGAGATAGGTATAAGACTATCCTTCATATAAGATAGAGATAGGTATAAGACTATCCTTCATATAAGATAGGGATAGGTATAAGGCTATCCTTCATATAAGATAGGGATAGGTATAAGACTATCCTTCATATAAGACCGATATGTATAAGACATCCTTTATAATAGATAGGGATAGGTAGAAGACTATCCTTCATATAAGATAGAGATAGGTATAAGGCTATCCTTCATATAAGATAGAGATAGGTATAAGACTATCCTTCATAATAGATAGGGATAGGTATAAAGCTATCCTTCATATAAGATAGAGATAGGTATAAGGCTATCCTTCATATAAGATAGAGATAGGTATAGGGCTATCCTTCATATAAGACAGATATGTATAAGACTATCCTTTATAATAGATAGGGATAGGTATAAGACTATCCTTCATATAAGATAGAGATAGGTATAAGGCTATCCTTCATATAAGATAGAGATAGGTATAATGCTATCCTCCATAATAGATAGGGATAGGTAAAAGGCTATCCTTCATATAAGATAGAGATAGGTATAAGGCTATCCTTCATATAAGATAGAGATAGGTATAAGGCTATCCTCCATAATAGATAGGGATAGGTATAAGGCTATCCTTCATATAAGATAGAGATAGGTATAAGGCTATCCTTCATATAAGATAGAGACAGGTATAAGGCTATCCTTCATATAAGATAGAGACAGGTATAAGGCTATCCTTCATATAAGATAGAGACAGGTATAAGGCTATCCTTCATATAAAATAGAGCTAGGGACAAATGATAGGATTCAGATTATTGGGCAGACTAGATGGGCAAAATGGTTCTTCTCCGCCGACACATTCTAGGTTTCTATGTTTACTACCCTTTCCTGAATCTGCCCTCTAAACAAGTTTTTCGTATCTTGGAGAGAAACACTTCATCTCTTTGGAACAACGATAATTCCCCCTTGGTAAGTCAGGATCTTTTTAGTTACTTCACTAAACCCAGCAAAGGTTTAACCCCTTAAGGACTCAGCCCATTTTGGCCTTAAGGACTCAGACAATTTAATTTTTACGTTTTCATTTTTTCCTCCTCGCCTTCTAAAAATCATAACTCTTTTATATTTTCATCCACAGACTAGTATGAGGGCTTGTTTTTTGCGCGACCAGTTGTCCTTTGTAATGACATCACTCATTATATCATAAAATGTATGGCGCAACCAAAAAACACTATTTTTGTGGGGAAATTAAAACGAAAAACGCAATTTTGCTAATTTTGGAAGGTTTTGTTTTCACGCCGTACAATTTATGGTAAAAATGACATGTGTTCTTTATTCTGAGGGTCAATACGATTAAAATGATACCCATTATTATATACTTTTATATTATTGTTGCGCTTAAAAAAAATCACAAACTTTTTAACCAAATTAGTACGTTTATAATCCCTTTATTTTGATGACCTCTAACTTTTTTATTTTTCCGTATAAGTGGCGGTATGGGGGCTCATTTTTTGCGCCATGATCTGTACTTTTTTTTGATACCACATTTGCATATAAAAAACTTTTAATACATTTTTTATAAATTTTTTTTAAATAAAATGTATTAAAAAAGTAGGAATTTTGGACTTTTTTTTTTTTTTTTTTCGTTCACGCCGTTCACCGTACGGGATCATTAACATTTTATTTTAATAGTTCGGACATTTACGCACGCGGCGATACCAAATATGTCTATAAAAAATGTTTTTTACGCTTTTTGGGGGTAAAATAGGAAAAAACGGACGTTTTACTTTTTTATTGGGGGAGGGGATTTTTCACTTTTTTTTTTACTTTTACTTTTACATTTTTTTTTACACTTGAATAGTCCCCATAGGGGACTATTCATAGCAATACCATGATTGCTAATACTGATCTGTTCTATGTATAGGACATAGAACAGATCAGTGTTATCGGCGATCTTCTAGTATTGTCTGCTTGATCACAGACCAGAGCAGGAGACGCCGGGAGCCGCACGGAGGAAGGAGAGGGGACCTCCGTCCGGCGTTCTGAATGATCGGATCCCCGCAGCAGCGCTGCGGGCGATCCGATCGTTCATTTAAATGGCGAACTGCCGCAGATGCCGGGATCTGTATTGATCCCGGCACCTGAGGGGTTAATGGCGGACGCCCTCGAGATCGCGGGCGTCGGCCATTGCCGGCGGGTCCCTGGCTGCGATCAGCAGCCGGGATCAGCCACGCATGACACGGGCATCGCTCCGATGCCCGCGGTTATGCTTAGGACGTAAATGTACGTCCTGGTGCGTTAAGTACCACCTCACCAGGACGTACATTTACGTCCTGCGTCCTTAAGGGGTTAAAGGGGTACTCCCGTGAAAAACTTTTTTTTTTTAAATCAACTGGTGCCAGAAAGTTAAACAGATTTGTAAATCACTTCTATTAAAAAATCTTAATCCTTCCAGTACTTTTTAGGGGCTGTATACTAAAAAGAAATCCAAAAAGAAATGCATTTCCTGTGATGTCCTGACCACAGTGCTCTCTGCTGGCCTCTGCTGTCCATTTTAGGAACTGGAGAAAATCCCCATAGAAAACATATGCTTCTCTGGACAGTTCCTAAAATGGAGAGAGCACTGTGGTCAGGACATCACAGGAAATGCATTTCTTTTTGGATTTCTTTTTAGTATACAGCCCCTAAAAAGTACTGTAAGGATTAAGATTTTTTTAATAGAGGTGATTTACAAATCTGTTTAACTTTCTGGCACCAGTTAATTAAAAAAAAAAAAGTTTTCCACGGGAGTACCCCTTTAAACCTGTGTACTCCCTGATGGCCCAACGAATTGGAACTTAACTGTCTTTTCACCAGATCATGTGGGCCAAAGCAATTTTAGTTTTCTGAGAAAGGCCACTATACAAGTTATAATCTTTGTTAAACCAAAGGGGGTGAAGGAGATGTAAATTGGAAATGCGTAATAGTACAAATGTAGTAGACAAGGGCACTCACTAGTTCAGATGATTGATAAAAATCTGTAATCTTTATTGAGGAAATACACAAACAGGGCTGTCCGAAGTTTCAACCCCCCCCCCCCCCCCCCCCAAGCGTCTGTGAAAACCCCTACAGTACTGTTTGTGTATTTCTTCAATAAAGATTACAGATTTTTTTTCAAGCATCTGAACTGGTGAGTGCCCTTGTCTACTACATTTGGACTATTTTGCGTACACTTATACCTGCGACTAGTGAGCACCACCTGTTATGCCATTGATTCTGCACCTTATGGGACTCTGATTGTACAGGGACTGTACAGGATTAGTGGAAATGCGTAGTTCTTTCTTGGAGGAACATGCTTCTGAGAAGGCAGTACTTTTTTTTTGCATTATTATGGGGGCTGCCATCTTCACTAAGCTGTTTCATTACATATATGTAACTAATATTTCTGTTACATAGGACCAAAAGATATTCACTACTTAGATTGGTGTTTTGAATTATTAAAAAACCTACCACCACCTAAAACGTAATGTTTTATAGTCAATAAAAAAAGGAAATTTACTCACAATAATACAAGGAGGTATGGGGTATATAGGATAGAGGAATAACAGCCAAAAAGGGAGCAGAACGGCCTGAAAGGGGGCATCCCGGAACCCCGGGGCAACCGACATGGGAATTGGAGGTTCCAGAGTCGCCTGGAAGACGTACACCTGAAGGGGAAGGAAACCTAAAGTCTGGAAAACACTCCAGACGACAAACTTCTAAGTCGAGACAAGAAGAAGTGTGGTACAGAAAGACCGCCCCACAAATGGGATCACAGAGAAGTCTGGGCAGGAGAGCTAACCTGCCCGAGACCTCAACCAACACTAAGGTTCAAAGAACCAGAAGGGCCTACCTAGAAAAGAATGCACGACACAGCACACTAGGATAGTGTCCAAGACAAGGAGACCAACCGGACATGGATACCAGCAGTCAGAGCAGACCGAAGCAACATCCCGTCAGGACGGGAACAGAGGGGGAAACAAAAGGGAAGGTTACTCCAGAAGACCGTAGAGTCAGTGTAGCGCAACTGACACTGACAAAGGGAAGAAGAACACACCCCTCCAGGGAGATAGCATCGAGGGAGGAGGAGAGCAAAGGCAGGACCCAAACACTGACATGACTGCATAAACTCCTCCAACAGAGGAGAATGCAAGAATGCATGAGCAGCAGTAGATAACAAAGAAACAGGAAGAGAGCCAGGTTGCAAAAGTGTGCAGCCCTGCTGAGTGCTCTAAGCGAAAAACTAGGAACCTGGTAAAGGAGGGAACCCTGTGAGCCAGTATGAGGTGCATTGAAAAGGGCCCATGGAGCAAGATGTGGAGATTCACTTGGAACTACACCTTGGTAGTGAGTTATCCTAACTCCCGTCCAGTGTGTGGGAAGTGTACGGTAGTTGGTCCGACATGGTAGTAAACCATGCAGACAACCGTCCGGCAGACTGGTATAGGATTCCTGAAGACTCATGGTCACACCTTCAAGCCTCCCACAGAGAGTGAGGTAAAGGATTGTGGCCAAATGAACGGGTGACCTGGCGGTACAGGAGACCCAGCAGACGAAAGTCTGGCTGACTGGCATCAGTCCTGAGGACCTACAGGGACCCTCATTCAGATTCCTTACGCCAGCAGTGAGGTATGGGAAACCTGACTATGTCAGCGGCAGCCAAGAGATGGGAGACAGATGGCGGTGACCATGCAGACAACAGTCTGGCTGAATAAGTACACCTCCAGGCGCTGGCTAAAATACAACAGCCAGAAAGGCGATCACTGTGTCCCTCGGATGCCTGTGCGAGGAAGGGGAGGCCTAGGAGCCATGGATAGTATCCCTGCCACCGTGGGAGATCGGGGGAGGCTGAGAAGTCGACATAGGACACGTAGGGGCACTTCTTCGTACACCTCGCGCAGCAGTGGGGTACTGGAACGACAGCCGCAGATACATCAGCTGTGAGATGA
The DNA here is from genome assembly GCF_029499605.1 of Hyla sarda. Classification (NCBI taxonomy): domain Eukaryota; kingdom Metazoa; phylum Chordata; class Amphibia; order Anura; family Hylidae; genus Hyla; species Hyla sarda. The sequence continues at coordinate 2,329,265 of NC_079190.1, forward strand.
GTGACAGGCGGCGGAGGAAACCATGCAGACCACTGTCTGGCTTACTGGTATAGGTCTATTTAGACAACAGGCACTCCGGTGGACACCTTCCCTAGCAGTGGGGTACTGGAGTGCCTGAGTGACATGTGAGACTACAGTCTGGCATAATGATATCCAGTGCAATCCATGCCCACGCAGGGACACTTAAACGAAGACCTCACACTAGACGTGAGGATCTGGAGCACTAGCCGTGGATGCAGCATGCTGTGAAGGAGGAATCATATTTTATGAGACGCCAAGAACACCCCCTTGATGGGTGATTGGCGAACCTGACAGAGCGTCCTTAGCATCCACCAGCTAACTGCCCCCAGAGACAGCCACTTGCTGTAAAGGAGGGGGGGGGTGCAGGGAACTTATAGCAGGAAGCGGCCACCCCCTCAGTCACCCGGCCGCATGAAACAGGCACCAGTCGCACGATCGGCAGTCGTTAAAGGTACAGGAATGGGCAGGTAGAATGACGTGGCCAGTTCCTCCATTGCCGGGGAAGTGCCCGGCTGCGTGGCACCGGAGACCCGCTGTCCCAAGAAAACTAACAAGGGGAATAGCTGCAGAGTGTCTCTGAAGCAGATAAGGGAACGCAGACAGGACACTGAGCCTGGCCGCAGGTAAGAGCAGTAAGCGGGCTGGTGTGCCCGCACTAAGGGACGTGGTTGGCCACGTGGGGTCGGAGACCCGCTGCCTGTAGCTGTAGGTCTCCAGTCAGCCTAATAAAAGAACGTGGCCAGGACAAGAACCTGGCCGCAACATAATAGTAGTAAGCGGGCTGTGTGCTCGCCACGAGGAAACGGTTGGCCGCTTGGAACTGGAGACCCGTTGCCTGCAGCTGTAGTCATTCTAATAAAAAACACAGCCAGGACACAGTGCCTGGCTGCAACTAAGAGTAGTAAGCAATTTATTGCGCCCCCACTGGGGAAGCAGACGGCCGTGTGGGACCGGAGACCCCCTTCCCCAGAGACTGAAACTGAATGAGAAGGGAACGCGGCCAGGGCAGTGTGCCTGGCCGCATACATGTGGGGCCCGAAGAGGGCAGGTCCACCAGACTGTCCCCTCAAGAATGGCGCCGGGGGCCATGAGCGGTCTTGGCCCAGCAAAGCCACATGTAATGGCAGCTGAGGAGCTGGGCACATCAGAGAAAGGGGACCCAAGATGAGCAAGGGAGAGGGGGAAGGGGGGTTGTAGTACATACTCACGGCTCCATCTTCTCATACTCGCCTTGAAGTCTGCAGCCAGCTAAAGGCCGCACTGCATCATGCCATGCTGCCATAGCGAGGCAGGCAGGAGCAAGTGGGGGACCCGAACCCAAGGTACTACCTCCAGGCGCTGGCGATTGGCGATAAGGGGTTGATGGCCCATTCTCTTATGCACCGTGCCCCTTTGTCGCATATGGGAGATCTGGTAACGCCATGCTCCTGTCGCCCAACCTTGAAAAATAACAAAGGAAAAAGAACCTAACTAGACATACTGAACTAGAAAATAATAAAATAAAAGACCAGGTCAGGGAGAGCTCCCAGACATGTGTCTTGCCTCCTACTGACACTAGCTAAAACTGGTTTCCTCACTTCCAGTTGGCGGGTATATCCTGCCAGGGAGGAACTGACTTTTTATTCCCTAGTGTCAGCGCCTCCCAGTGGCAAGAGCATATAGCCATCTGTATCTGTGTCCCCCAATGAAGAGCGACCTGCCACGCACTAAGAAAACCTAACCAGTCTTCCTAAAGACCTTTTGTTCTCATTGTGTACCATATGGGTTGGTAAAATCCTTGAGGTATGGTTAATATTTTATAATATTTACTTTTCTACTTTGGTCGGGGAGGATCGACTTTATTAACCAATTATACCTCGGATTTTTGGTTGTGAGCTGCACACACAATTCTTTCTTCCAGTCTTCATTAAGATTACAGTCTCCTACCTCAATTTTACAGCTAGCCATTCCGATCTTGACCTTACCTCTTGGCTATCCAAAAAAAAAGCAATTTGTAACCCAATTACATATATTACTTTACATTACTACCCTTTCCTGAATTGGCAACAGAATATAATCTAACCTCTAAACAAGAGTTTCTTAGAGTGAAACACTTCCTCTCTTTAACCCCTTAAGGACCAAGCCCATTTTCACCTTAAAGGAGAACTCCAGAATATAAAAATTGTCCTCCATACTGCCGGCAGAAAAAAAATAAAGATGTACATACCTTCCCCCGCTCCCCTGGGCCTCCGGTAACTGGCTCCGGTCTCCGCCGCGATCCTCTTCCTGGTTGCTGGTGGTTGGCGAGACAAACTGCGCTCAGCCAATCACCGGCCGCAGTGAAGTCCCGACCGGCTGGCTATAGGCTGAGCGGCAGTGTGAGAACGCTTCAAGACACACAATTCTTCACTACACCGTCACCTGCTGCCGGGGCCGAAAATGTCACACTGCCGCTCAGCCTATCGCCGGCCGAGTCGGCACTTCGCTGAGGCCGGTGATTGCAGTATGACTTGCCGACCACCGGCAACCAGCAAGAGGATCGCGGTGGAGACCGGAGCCGGTTATCGGAGGCCACGGGGGAGCGAAGGAAGGTATGTATCTATATTTTTTTTTTCTGCTGGCAGTATGGAGGACAATTTTTATATTCTGGAGTTCTCCTTTAAGGACCAGAGCGTTTTTTTGCACATCTGACCACTGTCATTTTAAGCAATAATAACTCTGATGCTTTTACTTTTAATTCTAATTCAGAGATTGTTTATTCGTGACATATTCTATTAGTGGTAAATTTTTGTTGATACTTGCATCATTTCTTGGTGAAAAATTCTAAAATTTTATGAAAACATTTCAAATTTTTCAAATTTGATGCTCTCTGCTTGTAAGGAAAATGAATATTCCAAATAAATTATATATTGATTCACATATACAATATGTCTACTCTATGTTTCCATCATACAGGAGATATCTTTATATTATTATATTATATACAATATATTATGTCAACATCATACAGGAGATATCTTTATATTATTATATTATATACAATATATTATGTCCCCATCATACAGGAGATATCTTTATATTATTATATACAATATATTATGTCCCCATCATACAGGAGATATCTTTATATTATTATATACAATATATTATGTCACCATCATACAGGAGATATCTATATATTATATACAATATATTATGTCACCATCATACAGGAGATATCTTTATATTATTATATACAATATATTATGTCACCATCATACAGGAGATATCTTTATATTATTATATTGTTATATACAATATATTATGTCCCCATCATACAGGAGATATCTTTATATTATTATATACAATATATTATGTCCCCATCATACAGGAGATATCTTTATATTATTATATACAATATATTATGTCACCATCATACAGGAGATATCTATATATTATATACAATATATTATGTCACCATCATACAGGAGATATCTTTATATTATTATATACAATATATTATGTCACCATCATACAGGAGATATCTTTATATTATTATATTGTTATATACAATATATTATGTCACCATCATACAGGAGATATCTTTATATTATTATATTATATACAATATATTATGTCCCCATCATACAGGAGATATCTTTATATTATTATATTATATACAATATATTATGTCACCATCATACAGGAGATATCTTTATATTATTATATTGTTATATACAATATATTATGTCACCATCATACAGGAGATATCTATATATTATATACAATATATTATGTCACCATCATACAGGAGATATCTTTATATTATTATATACAATATATTATGTCTCCATCATACAGGAGATATCTTTATATTATTATATTATATACAATATATTATGTCCCCATCATACAGGAGATATCTTTATATTATTATATACAATATATTATGTCACCATCATACAGGAGATATCTTTATATTATTATATACAATATATTATGTCCCCATCATACAGGAGATATCTTTATATTATTATATACAATATATTATGTCTCCATCATACAGGAGATATCTATATTATATTATATACAATATATTATGTCCCCATCATACAGGAGATATCTCTATATTATTATATTATATACAATATATTATGTCACCATCATACAGGAGACATCTTTATATTATTATATACAATATATTATGTCACCATCATACAGGAGATATCTTTATATTATTATATTATATACAATATATTATGTCACCATCATACAGGAGATATCTTTATATTATTATATTATATACAATATATTATGTCACCATCATACAGGAGATATCTTTATATTACTATATACAATATATTATGTCACCATCATACAGGAGATATCTTTATATTATTATATACAATATATTATGTCACCATCATACAGGAGATATCTTTATATTATTATATACAATATATTATGTCCCCATCATACAGGAGATATCTTTATATTATTATATACAATATATTATGTCACCATCATACAGGAGATATCTTTATATTATTATATACAATATATTATGTCCCCATCATACAGGAGATATCTTTATATTATTATATACAATATATTATGTCCCCATCATAGAGGAGATATCTTTATATTATTATATTATATACAATATATTATGTCCCCATCATAGAGGAGATATCTTTATATTATTATATTATATACAATATATTATGTCCCCATCATACAGGAGATATCTTTATATTATTATATTATATACAATATATTATGCCCCCATCATACAGGAGATATCTTTATATTATTATATTATATACAATATATTATGTCCCCATCATACAGGAGATATCTTTATATTATTATATACAATATATTATGTCACCATCATACAGGAGACATCTTTATATTATTATATACAATATATTATGTCCCCATCATACAGGAGATATCTTTATATTATTATATACAATATATTATGTCCCCATCATACAGGAGATATCTTTATATTATTATATACAATATATTATGTCCCCATCGTACAGGAGATATCTTTATATTATTATATACAATATATTATGTCACCATCATACAGGAGATATCTTTATATTATTATATACAATATATTATGTCACCATCATACAGGAGATATCTTTATATTATTATATACAATATATTATGTCACCATCATACAGGAGATATCTTTATATTATTTTATACAATATATTATGTCACCATCATACAGGAGATATCTTTATATTATTATATACAATATATTATGTCACCATCATACAGGAGATATCTTTATATTATTATATACAATATATTATGTCCCCATCATACAGGAGATATCTTTATATTATTATATACAATATATTATGTCCCCATCATACAGGAGATATCTTTATATTATTATATACAATATATTATGTCCCCATCATACAGGAGATATCTTTATATTATTATATTATATACAATATATTATGTCACCATCATACAGGAGATATCTTTATATTATTATATACAATATATTATGTCACCATCATACAGGAGATATCTTTATATTATTATATACAATATATTATGTCACCATCATACAGGAGATATCTTTATATTATTATATACAATATATTATGTAACCATCATACAGGAGATATCTTTATATTATTATATTATATACAATATATTATGTCCCCATCATACAGGAGATATCTTTATATTATTATATACAATATATTATGTCCCCATCATACAGGAGATATCTTTATATTATTATATACAATATATTATGTCACCATCATACAGGAGATATCTTTATATTATTATATACAATATATTATGTCCCCATCATACAGGAGATATCTTTATATTATTATATTATATACAATATATTATGTCCCCATCATACAGGAGATATCTTTATATTATTATATACAATATATTATGTCCCCATCATACAGGAGATATCTTTATATTATTATATTATATACAATATATTATGTCACCATTATACAGGAGATATCTTTATATTATTATATACAATATATTATGTCACCATCATACAGGAGATATCTTTATATTATTATATACAATATATTATGTGACCATCATACAGGAGATATCTTTATATTATTATATACAATATATTATGTCACCATCATACAGGAGAAATCTTTATATTATTATATACAATATATTATGTCACCATCATACAGGAGATATCTTTATATTATTATATTATATACAATATATTATGTCCCCATCATACAGGAGATATCTTTATATTATTATATACAATATATTATGTCCCCATCATACAGGAGATATCTTTATATTATTATATACAATATATTATGTCACCATCATACAGAAGATATCTTTATATTATTATATTATATACAATATATTATGTCCCCATCATACAGGAGATATCTTTATATTATTATATATAATATATTATGTCACCATCATACAGGAGATATCTTTATATTATTATATACAATATATTATGTCACCATCATACAGGAGATATCTTTATATTATTATATATAATATATTATGTCACCATCATACAGGAGATATCTTTATATTATTATATACAATATATTATGTCCCCATCATACAGGAGATATCTTTATATTATTATATTATATACAATATATTATGTCACCATCATACAGGAGATATCTTTATATTATTATATTATATACAATATATTATGTCCCCATCATACAGGAGATATCTTTATATTATTATATACAATATATTATGTCACCATCATACACGAGATATCTTTATATTATTATATACAATATATTATGTCACCATCATACAGGAGATATCTTTATATTATTATATTATATACAATATATTATGTCACCATCATACAGGAGATATCTTTATATTATTATATACAATATATTATGTCTCCATCATACAGGAGATATCTTTATATTATTATATACAATATATTATGTCACCATCATACAGAAGATATCTTTATATTATTATATTATATACAATATATTATGTCCCCATCATACAGGAGATATCTTTATATTATTATATTATATACAATATATTATGTCACCATCATACAGGAGATATCTTTATATTATTATATTATATACAATATATTATGTCACCATCATACAGGAGATATCTTTATATTATTATATACAATATATTATGTCCCCATCATACAGGTGATATCTTTATATTATTATATACAATATATTATGTCCCCATCATACAGGAGATATCTTTATATTATTATATACAATATATTATGTCACCATCATACAGGAGATATCTTTATATTATTATATACAATATATTATGTCCCCATCATACAGGAGATATCTTTATATTATTATATACAATATATTATGTCACCATCATACAGGAGATATCTTTATATTATTATATACAATATATTATGTCACCATCATACAGGAGATATCTTTATATTATTATATACAATATATTATGTCCCCATCATACAGGAGATATCTTTATATTATTATATACAATATATTATGTCCCCATCATACAGGAGATATCTTTATATTATTATATTATATACAATATATTATGTCACCATCATACAGGAGATATCTTTATATTATTATATACAATATATTATGTCCCCATCATACAGGAGATATCTTTATATTATTATATACAATATATTATGTCCCCATCATACAGGAGATATCTTTATATTATTACCGTATATACAATATATTATGTCCCCATCATACAGGAGATATCTTTATATTATTATATTATATACAATATATTATGTCACCATCATACAGGAGATATCTTTATATTATTATATACAATATATTATGTCACCATCATACAGGAGATATCTTTATATTATTATATACAATATATTATATTTCCATCATACAGGAGATATCTTTATATTATTATATACAATATATTATGTCCCCATCATACAGGAGATATCTTTATATTATTATATACAATATATTATGTCACCATCATACAGGAGATATCTTTATATTATTATATACAATATATTATATTTCCATCATACAGGAGATATCTTTATATTATTATATACAATATATTATGTCCCCATCATACAGGAGATATCTTTATATTATTATATACAATATATTATGTCACCATCATACAGGAGATATCTTTATATTATTATATACAATATATTATGTCCCCATCATACAGGAGATATCTTTATATTATTATATTATATACAATATATTATGTCACCATCATACAGGAGATATCTTTATATTATTATATACAATATATTATGTCACCATCATACAGGAGATATCTTTATATTATTATATTATATACAATATATTATGTCACCATCATACAGGAGATATCTTTATATTATTATATACAATATATTATGTCCCCATCATACAGGAGATCTCTCTATATTATTATATACAATATATTATGTCCCCATCATACAGGAGATATCTTTATATTATTATATACAATATATTATGTCCCCATCATACAGGAGAGATCTTTATATTATTATATACAATATATTATGTCCCCATCATACAGGAGATATCTTTATATTATTATATTATATACAATATATTATGTCCCCATCATACAGGAGATATCTTTATATTATTATATACAATATATTATGTCCCCATCATACAGGAGAGATCTTTATATTATTATATACAATATATTATGTCCCCATCATACAGGAGATATCTTTATATTATTATATTATATACAATATATTATGTCCCCATCATACAGGAGATATCTTTATATTATTATATACAATATATTATGTCCCCATCATACAGGAGATATCTTTATATTATTATATACAATATATTATGTCCCCATCATACAGGAGATATCTTTATATTATTATATTATATACAATATATTATATCACCATCATACAGGAGATATCTTTATATTATTATATTATATACAATATATTATATCACCATCATACAGGAGATATCTTTATATTATTATATACAATATATTATGTCACCATCATACAGGAGATATCTTTATATTATTATATACAATATATTATGTCCCCATCATACAGGAGATATCATTATATTATTATATACAATATATTATGTCCCCATCATACAGGAGATATCTTTATATTATTATATACAATATATTATGTCCCCATCATACAGGAGATTTCATTATATTATTATATACAATATATTATGTCCCCATCATACAGGAGATATCTTTATATTATTATATACAATATATTATGTCCCCATCATACAGGAGATATCTTTATATTATTATATACAATATATTATGTGACCATCATACAGGAGATATCTTTATATCATTATATACAATATATTATGTCCCCATCATACAGGAGATATCTTTATATTATTATATACAATATATTATGTCACCATCATACAGGAGATATCTTTATATTATTATATTATATACAATATATTATGTCCCCATCATACAGGAGATATCTTTATATTATTATTATATACAATATATTATGTCACCATCATACAGGAGATATCTTTATATTATTATATACAATATATTATGTCACCATCATACAGGAGAAATCTTTATATTATTATATACAATATATTATGTCACCATCATACAGGAGATATCATTATATTATTATATTATATACAATATATTATGTCACCATCATACAGGAGATATCTTTATATTATATACAATATATTATGTCCCCATCATACAGGAGATATCTTTATATTATTATATTATATACAATATATTATGTCACCATCATACAGGAGATATCTTTATATTATTATATTATTATATACAATATATTATGTCCCCATCATACAGGAGATATCTTATATTATTATATACAATATATTATGTCACCATCATACAGGAGATATCTTTATATTATTATATTATTATATTATTATATACAATATATTATGTCACCATCATACAGGAGATATCTTATATTATTATATACAATATATTATGTCCCCATCATACAGGAGATATCATTATATTATTATATACAATATATTATGTCCCCATCATACAGAAGATATCTTTATATTATTATATACAATATATTATGTCACCATCATACAGGAGATATCTTTATATTATTATATACAATATATTATGTCCCCATCATACAGAAGATATCTTTATATTATTATTATATACAATATATTATGTCACCATCATACAGGAGATATCTTTATATTATTATATACAATATATGTCACCATCATACAGGAGATATCTTTATATTATATACAATATATTATGTCCCCATCATACAGGAGATATCTTTATATTATTATATACAATATATTATGTCACCACCATACAGGAGATATCTTTATATTATTATATACAATATATTATGTCACCATCATACAGGAGATATCTTTATATTATTATATACAATATATTATGTCACCATCATACAGGAGATATCTTTATATTATTATATACAATATATTATGTCCCCATCATACAGGAGATATCTTTATATTATTATATACAATATATTATGTCCCCATCATACAGGAGATATCTTTATATTATTATATACAATATATTATGTCCCCATCATACAGGAGATATCTTTATATTATTATATTATATACAATATATTATGTCACCATCATACAGGAGATATCTTTATATTATTATATACAATATATTATGTCCCCATCATACAGGAGATATCTTTATATTATTATATTATGTACAATATATTATGTCACCATCATACAGGAGATATCTTTATATTATTATATTATATACAATATATTATGTCCCCATCATACAGGAGATATCTTTATATTATTATATACAATATATTATGTCACCATCATACAGGAGATATCTTTATATTATTATATACAATATATTATGTCACCATCATACAGGAGATATCTTTATATTATTATATACAATATATTATGTCACCATCATACAGGAGATATCTTTATATTATTATATACAATATATTATGTCACCATCATACAGGAGATATCTTTATATTATTATATACAATATATTATGTCCCCATCATACAGGAGATATCTTTATATTATTATATTATATACAATATATTATGTCCCCATCATACAGGAGATATCTTTATATTATTATATACAATATATTATGTCACCATCATACAGGAGATATCTTTATATTATTATATACAATATATTATGTCACCATCATACAGGAGATATCTTTATATTATTATATACAATATATTATGTCACCATCATACAGGAGATATCTTTATATTATTATATACAATATATTATGTAACCATCATACAGGAGATATCTTTATATTATTATATTATATACAATATATTATGTCCCCATCATACAGGAGATATCTTTATATTATTATATACAATATATTATGTCACCATCATACAGGAGATATCTTTATATTATTATATACAATATATTATGTCCCCATCATACAGGAGATATCTTTATATTATTATATTATATACAATATATTATGTCACCATCATACAGGAGATATCTTTATATTATTATATACAATATATTATGTCACCATCATACAGGAGATATCTTTATATTATTATATACAATATATTATGTCACCATCATACAGGAGATATCTTTATATTATTATATACAATATATTATGTCACCATCATACAGGAGATATCTTTATATTATTATATACAATATATTATGTCCCCATCATACAGGAGATATCTTTATATTATTATATACAATATATTATGTCCCCATCATACAGGAGATATCTTTATATTATTATATTATATACAATATATTATGTCACCATTATACAGGAGATATCTTTATATTATTATATACAATATATTATGTCACCATCATACAGGAGATATCTTTATATTATTATATACAATATATTATGTGACCATCATACAGGAGATATCTTTATATTATTATATACAATATATTATGTCACCATCATACAGGAGAAATCTTTATATTATTATATACAATATATTATGTAACCATCATACAGGAGATATCTTTATATTATTATATTATATACAATATATTATGTCCCCATCATACAGGAGATATCTTTATATTATTATATACAATATATTATGTCACCATCATCCAGAAGATATCTTTATATTATTATATTATATACAATATATTATGTCCCCATCATACAGGAGATATCTTTATATTATTATATACAATATATTATGTCACCATCATACAGGAGATATCTTTATATTATTATATATAATATATTATGTCACCATCATACAGGATATATCTTTATATTATTATATACAATATATTATGTCCCCATCATACAGGAGATATCTTTATATTATTATATTATATACAATATATTATGTCACCATCATACCGGAGATATCTTTATATTATTATATACAATATATTATGTCACCATCATACAGGAGATATCTTTATATTATTATATACAATATATTATGTCCCCATCATACAGGAGATATCTTTATATTATTATATACAATATATTATGTCACCATCATACACGAGATATCTTTATATTATTATATACAATATATTATGTCACCATCATACAGGAGATATCTTTATATTATTATATTATATACAATATATTATGTCACCATCATACAGGAGATATCTTTATATTATTATATACAATATATTATGTCTCCATCATACAGGAGATATCTTTATATTATTATATACAATATATTATGTCACCATCACACAGGAGATATCTTTATATTATTATATACAATATATTATGTCCCCATCATACAGTTCATATCTTTATATTATTATATACAATATATTATGTCACCATCATATAGGAGATATCTTTATATTATTATATACAATATATTATGTCACCACCATACAGGAGATATCTTTATATTATTATATTATATACAATATATTATGTCACCATCATACAGGAGATATCTTTATATTATTATATACAATATATTATGTCACCATCATACAGAAGATATCTTTATATTATTATATTATATACAATATATTATGTCCCCATCATACAGGAGATATCTTTATATTATTATATTATATACAATATATTATGTCACCATCATACAGGAGATATCTTTATATTATTATATTATATACAATATATTATGTCACCATCATACAGGAGATATCTTTATATTATTATATACAATATATTATGTCCCCATCATACAGGTGATATCTTTATATTATTATATACAATATATTATGTCACCATCATACAGGAGATATCTTTATATTATTATATACAATATATTATGTCCCCATCATACAGGTGATATCTTTATATTATTATATACAATATATTATGTCACCATCATACAGGAGATATCTTTATATTATTATATACAATATATTATGTCCCCATCATACAGGAGATATCTTTATATTATTATATACAATATATTATGTCACCATCATACAGGAGATATCTTTATATTATTATATACAATATATTATGTCACCATCATACAGGAGATATCTTTATATTATTATATACAATATATTATGTCCCCATCATACAGGAGATATCTTTATATTATTATATACAATATATTATGTCCCCATCATACAGGAGATATCTTTATATTATTATATTATATACAATATATTATGTCACCATCATACAGGAGATATCTTTATATTATTATATACAATATATTATGTCCCCATCATACAGGAGATATCTTTATATTATTATATACAATATATTATGTCCCCATCATACAGGAGATATCTTTATATTATTACCGTATATACAATATATTATGTCCCCATCATACAGGAGATATCTTTATATTATTATATTATATACAATATATTATGTCCCCATCATACAGGAGATATCTTTATATTATTATATACAATATATTATGTCACCATCATACAGGAGATATCTTTATATTATTATATACAATATATTATGTCCCCATCATACAGGAGATATCTTTATATTATTATATTATATACAATATATTATGTCACCATCATACAGGCGATATATTTATATTATTATATACAATATATTATGTCCCCATCATACAGGAGATATCTTTATATTATTATATTATATACAATATATTATGTCACCATCATACAGGAGATATCTTTATATTATTATATACAATATATTATGTCCCCATCATACAGGAGATATCTTTATATTATTATATTATATACAATATATTATGTCACCATCATACAGGCGATATATTTATATTATTATATACAATATATTATGTCCCCATCATACAGGAGATATCTTTATATTATTATATTATATACAATATATTATGTCACCATCATACAGGCGATATATTTATATTATTATATACAATATATTATGTCCCCATCATACAGGAGATATCTTTATATTATTATATTATATACAATATATTATGTCACCATCATACAGGAGATATCTTTATATTATTATATACAATATATTATGTCACCATCATACAGGAGATATCTTTATATTATTATATACAATATATTATATTTCCATCATACAGGAGATATCTTTATATTACTATTTACAATATATTTTGTCCCCATCATACAGGAGATATCTTTATATTATTATATACAATATATTATGTCACCATCATACAGGAGATATCTTTATATTATTATATACAATATATTATATTTCCATCATACAGGAGATATCTTTATATTATTATATACAATATATTATGTCCCCATCATACAGGAGATATCTTTATATTATTATATACAATATATTATGTCACCATCATACAGGAGATATCTTTATATTATTATATACAATATATTATGTCCCCATCATACAGGAGATATCTCTATATTATTATATACAATATATTATGTCCCCATCATACAGGAGATATCTTTATATTATTATATACAATATATTATGTCACCATCATACAGGAGATATCTTTATATTATTATATACAATATATTATGTCCCCATCATACAGGAGAGATCTTTATATTATTATATACAATATATTATGTCCCCATCATACAGGAGATATCTTTATATTATTATATTATATACAATATATTATATCACCATCATACAGGAGATATCTTTATATTATTATATTATATACAATATATTATATCACCATCATACAGGAGATATCTTTATATTATTATATACAATATATTATGTCACCATCATACAGGAGATATCTTTATATTATTATATACAATATATTATGTCCCCATCATACAGGAGATATCTTTATATTATTATATACAATATATTATGTCACCATCATACAGGAGATATCTTTATATTATTATATACAATATATTATGTCCCCATCATACAGGAGATTTCATTATATTATTATATACAATATATTATGTCCCCATCATACAGGAGATATCTTTATATTATTATATACAATATATTATGTCCCCATCATACAGGAGATATCTTTATATTATTATATACAATATATTATGTGACCATCATACAGGAGATATCTTTATATCATTATATACAATATATTATGTCCCCATCATACAGGAGATATCTTTATATTATTATATACAATATATTATGTCACCATTATACAGGAGATATCTTTATATTATTATATTATATACAATATATTATGTCCCCATCATACAGGAGATATCTTTATATTATTATTATATACAATATATTATGTCACCATCATACAGGAGATATCTTTATATTATTATATACAATATATTATGTCACCATCATACGGGAGATATCTTTATATTATTATATACAATATATTATGTCACCATCATACAGGAGATATCATTATATTATTATATTATATACAATATATTATGTCACCATCATACAGGAGATATCTTTATATTATATACAATATATTATGTCACCATCATACAGGAGATATCTTTATATTGTTATATACAATATATTATGTCACCATCATACAGAAGATATCTTTATATTATTATATACAATATATTATGTCCCCATCATACAGGAGATATCTTTATATTATTATATACAATATATTATGTCCCCATCATACAGGAGATATCTTTATATTATTATATTATATACAATATATTATGTCCCCATCATACAGGAGATATCTTTATATTATTATTATATACAATATATTATGTCACCATCATACAGGAGATATCTTTATATTATTATATTATTATATACAATATATTATGTCCCCATCATACAGGAGATATCTTATATTATTATATACAATATATTATGTCACCATCATACAGGAGATATCTTTATATTATTATATTATTATATACAATATATTATGTCACCATCATACAGGAGATATCTTATATTATTATATACAATATATTATGTCCCCATCATACAGGAGATATCTTTATATTATTATATACAATATATTATGTCCCCATCATACAGAAGATATCTTTATATTATTATTATATACAATATATTATGTCACCATCATACAGGAGATATCTTTATATTATTATATACAATATATTATGTCACCATCATACAGGAGATATCTTTATATTATATACAATATATTATGTCCCCATCATACAGGAGATATCTTTATATTATTATATACAATATATTATGTCACCACCATACAGGAGATATCTTTATATTATTATATACAATATATTATGTCACCATCATACAGGAGATATCTTTATATTATTATATACAATATATTATGTCACCATCATACAGGAGATATCTTTATATTATTATATACAATATATTATGTCCCCATCATACAGGAGATATCTTTATATTATTATATACAATATATTATGTCACCATCATACAGGAGATATCTTTATATTATTATATACAATATATTATGTCCCCATCATACAGGAGATTTCATTATATTATTATATACAATATATTATGTCCCCATCATACAGGAGATATCTTTATATTATTATATACAATATATTATGTCCCCATCATACAGGAGATATCTTTATATTATTATATACAATATATTATGTCACCATCATACAGGAGATATCTTTATATTATTATATTATATACAATATATTATGTCCCCATCATACAGGAGATATCTTTATATTATTATATACAATATATTATGTCACCATCATACAGGAGATATCTTTATATTATTATATACAATATATTATGTCACCATCATACAGGAGATATCTTTATATTATTATATTATATACAATATATTATGTCCCCATCATACAGGAGATATCTTTATATTATTATATTATTATATACAATATATTATGTCACCATCATACAGGAGATATCTTTATATTATTATATTATTATATACAATATATTATGTCCCCATCATACAGGAGATATCTTTATATTATTATATTATATACAATATATTATGTCCCCATCATACAGGAGATATCTTTATATTATTATTATATACAATATATTATGTCACCATCATACAGGAGATATCTTTATATTATTATATACAATATATTATGTCACCATCATACAGGAGAAATCTTTATATTATTATATACAATATATTATGTCACCATCATACAGGAGATATCATTATATTATTATATTATATACAATATATTATGTCACCATCATACAGATGATATCTTTATATTATATTATATACAATATATTATGTCACCATCATACAGGAGATATCTTTATATTATTATATACAATATATTATGTCCCCATCATACAGGAGATATCTTTATATTATTATATACAATATATTATGTCACCATCATACAGGAGATATCTTTATATTATTATATACAATATATTATGTCCCCATCATACAGGAGATATCTTTATATTATTATATACAATATATTATGTCACCATCATACAGGAGATATCTTTATATTATTATATACAATATATTATGTCCCCATCATACAGGAGATATCTTTATATTATTATATTATTATATACAATATATTATGTCCCCATCATACAGGAGATATCTTTATATTATTATATTATATACAATATATTATGTCACCATCATACAGGAGATATCTTTATATTATTATATTATATACAATATATTATGTCACCATCATACAGGAGATATCTTTATATTATTATATACAATATATTATGTTCCCATCATACAGGAGATATCTTTATATTATTATATACAATATATTATGTCACCATTATACAGGAGATATCTTTATATTATTATATACAATATATTATGTCCCCATCATACAGGAGATATCTTTATATTATTATATACAATATATTATGTCACCATCATACAGGAGATATCTTTATATTATTATATTATATACAATATATTATGTCACCATCATACAGGAGATATCTTTATATTATTATATACAATATATTATGTCCCCATCATACAGGAGATATCTTTATATTATATACAATATATTATGTCCCCATCATACAGGAGATATCTTTATATTATTATTATATACAATATATTATGTTTGTATCATAAAGTGGACATGTTTTTACTTTTGGAAGACATCATAGGGTTTCAAAGTTGAGGAGCAATTTTCCAATTTTTCACAAAATTTTAAAAATCTGAATTTTTCAGGGACCAGTTCTGTTTTGAAGTGGATTTGAAGGGCCTTCTTATTAGAAATACCACAAATAATGTTATTATAAAAAACTGCACCCCTCAAAGTATTTAAAATGAATACACCTGGTATTTCACAGGAATAGCAGCAAGGTGAAGGAGAAAATTCTAAATCTTCATTTTTTACACTCGCATGTTCTTGTAGACCCAGTTTTTGAATTTTTACAAGAGGTAAAGGGAGAAAAAGCCCCCCAAAATGTGTAATCCAATTTCTCTCGAGTAAGGAAATACCTCATATGTGTATGTCAAGTGTTTGGCAGGCGCAGTAGAGGGCTCAGAAGGGAAGGAGCAACAATGGGATTTTGGAGAGTGAATTTTGCTGAAATGAATTTTGGGAGGCATGTCACATTTAGAAAGCCCCTATGGTGCCTGAACAGCAGAAAAACCCCCACATGGAAACTATACCCCTCAAGGCACGTAACCAGGGGTCCAGTGAGCCTTAACACCCCACAGGTGTTTGACGGCTTTTCGCTAAATTTGGATGTGTAAATGAAAAAAAAAAATCACTAAAGTGCAGTTTTTCCCCCAAAATATGCCTTTTTTTTTTTTACAAAGGGCAATGGGAGAAAATGACCCCCAAAATTTGCAACCCCATCTCTTCTGAATATGGAAATACCCCATGTTAGGACGTAAAATGCTCTGTGGGCGAACTACAATGCTCAGAAGAGAAGGAGTCACATTTGGCTTTTGGAAAGCAAATTTAGCTGAAATGGTTTTTGGGGGTGGAATGTCACATTTAGGAAGCCCTTATGGTGCCAGAACAGCAAAAAAATCCCCACATGGCATACTATTTTGGAAACTACACCCCTCAAGGAACATAACAAGGGGTACAGGGAGCCTTAACACCCCACAAATGTTTGACGACATTTGTTAAAGTTGGATGTGTAAATGAAAAAAAAAAATCACTAAAGTGCAGTTTTCCCCCCAAAATTTACCATTTTTACAAAGGGTAATGGGAGAAAATTACCCCCAAAATTTGTAACCCAATTTCTTCTGAGTATGGAAATACCCCATATGTAGATGTAAAGTGCTCTGCGGGCAAACTACAATGCTCAGAAGATGAGGAGCGCCATTGGGCTTTTGGAAAGAGAATTTGTTTGGAATGGAAGTCAGGGCCCATGTGCATTTACAAAGCCCCCCCCGTGGTGCCAACAGTGGACCCCCCCATATGTGAAACCATTTTGGAAACTACACCCCTCACAGAATTTAACCCCTTAAAGGAGTAGTCCAGTGGTGATTCAGTGGTTTACAACTTATCCCCTATCTTAAGGATAGGGGATAAGTTGCAGATCGCGGGGGGTCCGACCCCTGGGGCCCCCCTGCGATCTCCTGTACGGAGCCCCGACAGCCCGCGGGAAGGGGGCATGTCGACCTCCGCACGAAGCGGCGGCCGACACGCCCCCTTAATACAACTCTATGGCAGAGCCAAAGCGCTGCCTTCGGCAATCTCCGGCTCTGCCATAGAGATGTATTGAGGGGGCGTGTCGGCCGCCGCCTCGTGCGGGGGTCGACACCCGCTATCTCGGCGGAGAGCCGGGGCCCCGTACAGAGAGATCGCAGGGGGCCCCAGCGGTCGGACCCCCCGCGATCTCAAACTTATCCCCTATCCTTAGGATAGGGGATAAGTTTTTCACCACTTGACTACCCCTTTAAGGACTGAGCCCTTTTTTGCAATTCTGACCACTGTCACTTTATGCATTAATAACTCTGATGCTTTTACCAATTATTCTGATTCTGAGAATGTTTTTTCATGACATATTCTACTTTATTTTAGCGGTAAATTCTCATTGTTACTTGCATCCTTTCTTGGTGAAAAATCCCAAAACTTTGAAACTCTCTACTTGTAAGGAAAATGGATATTCCAAATAACTTTTATATTGATTCACAAATACAATATGTCTACTTTATGTTGCCATCATGAAATGGACATATTTTTACTTTTTGAAAACATTACAGGGCTTCAAAAGTGGAGCAGCAATTTTCAAAATTTTCATGAAAATTGCTAAATCTGAAGGGACAGATGTTACAGAACTACAACTCCCAGCATGCCTGGGCAGTCTAGGCATTCTGAGCGTTGTAGTTTTGCAACATCTGGAGGGCTACCGCTTGGGCACCACTGTAATAGTGATCTCCAAACTGTGACCCTCCAGCTGTTGCAAAACTACAACTCCCAGCATGCCCAGACAGCCTTTTGCTGTCTGGGCATGCTGGGAGTTGCAGTTTGGCAACCAATAGGAAGGCAGCAGTAAAGATCGCTTTACTGCCACCTTCCTTGATGCTCCACGCCATCGTCTCCCTACCTGCGCCGCTGATCTCCGCTGATGTCCCCGACGATCAGCTGTCCCCACGGCATCTTCTTTGCAGGTAGCGGCCGCCATCTTCTCCCCCCCCCCCGTTCTGCCCGACAACCAGGGGTGGACAGAGCGGGGGGTTTCCATGGCAACCCCCCCGTCTTCAACTGCCATTGGTCAGTACTCAGTGCTGACTAATGGCAGGGGATAGGAGGACTTCGCAACCTCGCTCCTATCCCTCAGGATGATCGGGGCTGTCACTGACAGCTCCGATCATCCTTATTTTCCGGGCAATCGGGTAACCATCGACTGGATAGCGGCAGGGACCGGAATTCCCACGGCGTATCCATACGCCCTCAGTCCTTAAGGACTTTAAAAGGGGGGCGTATGGATACGCCCGCCATCCTTAAGAGATCAAAAAGGGGTGCAGTGAGTACTGACACCCCACTGGCGTTTGACAGATCTTTGGAACAGTGGGCTATGCAAATGAAAAATAAAATTTTTCATTTTCACGGACCACTGTTCCAAAAATCTGTCAGACACCTGTGGGGTGTAAATGCTCACTGTACCCCTTATTACATTACGTGAGGGGTGTAGTTTCCAAAATGGGGTCACATGTGGGGGGGGGGGGGTCCATTGTTCTGGCACTATGGGGGCTTTGTAAATACAAGTGGCCTTCAATTCTGGAGAAATTTTCTCTCCAAAAGCCCAATGGCGCTCATTCTCTTCTGAGCATTGTAGTTCGCCCACAGAGCACTTGACATCCACATATGGGGTATGTTCTTACTTCTTCTAATTTTCCCATCAAACTTTAATGAAAATTCGTCAAACACCTGTGGGGTGTTAAGGCTCACCATGCCCCTTGTTACGTTTCCGAACTGTAGTGTAGTTTCCGAACTGCTCTTGGTCGTCGCTTCTAGACGACCAATAGCAGGGATAGGAGGGGTGGCACCCCTGCCACCTCACTCCTATCCCTTCAGGGGGATTGTGGGTGTCTTAGACAACCCCGATCCCCCTTTTTTTCCGGGTCACCGGATACCCGGAATCGCGGGTGTGAATTCACCGGCGATTTGCGGCGATCACAGACATGAGAGGGGACACCCCTGGGCATTTGCACGGGGTGCCTGCCGATAGATATCAGCAGTCACCCCGCCTGGGACCAAAATTCCCACGGGCGTACATGTACGCCCTTGGTCCTTAACCCCTTAAGGATGCAGGGTTTTTCCGTTTTTGCATTTTGATTTTTTCCTCATCACCTTCTAAAAATCACAACGCTTTCAATTTTGCACATAAAATTCCATATGATGGCTTATTTTTTGCGCCACCAATTCTACTTTGCAGTGACAGTCATTTTACCCAAAAATTAAATGTTCGGCAAAATTGAAGAGAAAAGTTCATTTTGTAACTTTTGGGGGCTTCCGTTTCTACGCAGTACATTTTTCGCTAAAAATGACACCTTATCTTTATTCTGTAGGTCCATATGGTTAAAATGATCCCCGACTTATATAGGTTGAATATTGTCGTACTTCTGGAAAAAATCATAACTACATGCAGGAAAATTTATATGTTAAAAATTCTCATCTTTTGACCCCTATAACTTATTTATTTTTCCGCATACGGGCCGGTATGAGGGCTAATTTTTTGCGCCGTGTTCTGAAATTTTTATCAGTACCATTTTTGTATTGATCAGACTTTTTGATCGCTTTTTATTCATTTTTTCATTATACAAAAATACGCCATCTTGGACTTTGAATTTTTCTGCGTGTACGCCATTGACCGTGCGATTAAATTAACGATATATATTTATAGTTTGGACATTTCCGCACGCGGTGATACGACATATGTTTATTTTTATTGACACCGTTTTTTTTTTTTTTTATTAGGGAAGGAGTCAAATGACCTTTGTTAACTTTTTTTTTGTTAACTTTTTTTTTTGCAGTGTTATAGCTCCCATAGGGACCTATAACACTGCACACACTGATCTCCTATGCTGATCCCTGCAAAGCCATAGCTTTGCATGGATCAGCGAGATAGGGGCTCCATTGCTCAAGCCTGGAACTCAGGCTTGAAGCAATCAAACCCCGATCGGACGCGGCAGAGACAGGTAAGGGGACTTCCGCTCGCGTCCTAGCTGATCGGGATATCGCGATTTTATCACGATGTCCTGATCAGCCCAACTGAGCTGCCGGAAAGCGTTTACTTTCACCTTCAGACGCGGCGGTCAACTTTGAACGCCGCATTTGAAGGGTTAATTGCGTGCGGCACAACGATCTGTGCCGAGCACTGTTAGCCCAGAGTCCCGGCTATGAATAGCAGCCGTGACCGACACGATGTGACCCCGTTTTAAACACCGGGACCGGGCGTACAGATACACCCTACGTCCTTAAGAGGTTAACCCCTTAAGGAACAGGGGTTTTCCATTTTTGCACTTTCATTTTTTCCTCCTTACATTTAAAAAATCATAACTCTTTAAATTTTGCACCTAAAAATCCATATGATGCTTATTTTTTGCGCCACCAATTCTACTTTGAAATGACATCAGTCATTTTACCCAAAAATCTACGGGGGAAAAAAAATCATTGTGAGACGAAATTGAAAGAAAAAAAACGCCATTTTGTAACTTTTGGGGGCTTCTGTTTCTACGAAGTAAATTTTTCGGTAAAAATGACACCTTCTCTTTATTCTGTAGGTCCATACGATTATAATGATCCCCGACTTATATAGGTGATTTTGTCGTACTTCTGAAAAAAACATAACTACATGCAAGAAAACGTATACGTTTAAAATTGTCATCTTCTGACCCCTATAACTTTTTTATTTTTCCGTGTATGGGGCGGTATCAGAGCTCCTTATTTGCGCCGTGATCTGAAGTTTTTAGGGTATTTTTTTTGTATTGATCGGACTTGTTGATCGCATTTTATTCATTTTTTCATGATATAAAAAGTTGGGTTAAATGATCTTTATTAACTTTTTTTAAACTTTTTTTTGCAGTGTTATAGCTCCCATAGGGGATTATAACACTGCACACACTGATCTCTTATACTGATCATTGTTATCCCATAGGGGGCTATAACACTGCACACACTGATCTCTTATACTGATCATTATTATCCCATAGGAGACTATAACACTGCACACACTGATCTCTTATACTGATCATTGTTATCCCATAGGGGGCTATAACACTGCACACACTGATCTCTTATACTGATCATTATTATCCCATAGGAGACTATAACACTGCACACACTGATCTCTTATACTGATCATTGTTATCCCATAGGAGATTATAACACTGCACACACTGATCTCTTATACTGATCATTGTTATCCCATAGGGGGCTATAACACTGCACACACCGATCATTTAAATTGATCACTGATTTCTCATAGGAAACCAGTGATCAATGATTCTGCCGTTTGACTGGTCATGACTGTATCTCAGGCACTGAGCAGTCATTCGGCGATCGGACACCAGGAGGCAAGGTAGGAGACCCTCCTCGTGTCCGAGAGCAGTTCAGGATTCCGCGATTTCGCCGCAGACATCCCGAACAGCCCCCTGAGCTAACCAGCATTGTTTTACTTTCACTTTAGACGCAGCGTTCAACTTTGAACACCGCGTCTAAAGGGTTAATAGCGCGCGCTATTAGCCACAGGTCCCGGCCGTTGTTAGAAGTGTTAAGGCCCCGCGTTATAGAAAGGGAAAGGACTCAGGACGTACCAATACGTCCTTGGTCCTTAAGAGGTTAAGTACCAGGGAGCAAAGGCGTACCTGTACACCCTTGGTCCTTAACACCTTAAGGACCAAGGACGTACCGGTACGCCCTTGGTACTGCTCCGGTGATATAAAGCGGGGTTACACGGTAACCCCGCATCATATCACGGTGGGCCCGGCATCATAGTGAAGCCGGGACCCGCCGCTAATAGCGCGCAGCGCCGATCGCGGCGCCACGCGCTATTAACCCTTTAGCCGCGCGCTCAGAGCTGAGCCGCGCGGCTAAAAGCGAAAGTGAAAGCTGCCGGTTTTCTCAGTGGGCTGTTCGGGATAGCCGTGGCGAAATCGCGGCATCCCGAACAGCTTACAGGACAGCGGGAGGGACCCTACCTGCCTCCTCGCTGTCCGACCGCCGAATGACTGCTCAGTGCCTGAGATCCAGGGATGAGCAGTCAAGCGGCAGAATCATCGATCACTGGTTTCCTATGAGAAACCAGTGATCAATGATAAAGATCAGTGTGCGCAGTGTTATAGGTCCCTATGGGATAACAATGATCAGTATAAGAGATCAGTGTGTGCAGTGTTATAGTCTCCTATGGGATAATAATGATCAGTATAAGAGATCAGTGTGTGCAGTGTTATAGGTCCCTATGGGATAACAATGATCAGTATAAGAGATCAGTATGTGCAGTGTTATAGGTCCCTATGGGATAATAATGATCAGTATAAGAGATCAGTGTGAGCAGTGTTATAGTCTCCTATGGGATAACAATGATCAGTATAAGAGATCAGTATGTGCAGTGTTATAGGTCCCTATGGGATAATAATGATCAGTATAAGAGATCAGTGTGATCAGTATTATAGTCTCCTATGGGATAATAATGATCAGTATAAGAGATCAGTGTGAGCAGTGTTATAGTCTCCTATGGGATAACAATGATCAGTATAAGAGATCAGTATGTGCAGTGTTATAGGTCCCTATGGGATAATAATGACCAGTATAAGAGATCAGTGTGTGCAGTGTTATAGTCTCCTATGGGATAATAATGATCAGTATAAGAGATCAGTGTGAGCAGTGTTATAGTCTCCTATGGGATAACAATGATCAGTATAAGAGATCAGTATGTGCAGTGTTATAGGTCCCTATGGGAGCTATAACACTGCAAAAAAAAGTGAAAAAAAAAGTGAATGAATATCATTTAACCCCTCCCCTATTAAAAGTTTGAATCATTAGCTCCATCTATGCCCTTCTTCTTTATACACTTCGGACTGATCCACTACCTTTTCGGATCGGTTGGGAGAGGGAATTAGCCACAGCATTCGATGATGAAGAGTGGGAGAAAGCATTCAGACTTTGCCATAAGTTGTCGATTTCCTGCAGGGCACAGGAAACTAATTACAAAATTCTAACAAGATGGTACCGGGTACCAACCCTTTTATCCAAATTTTACCCAGGTGTTTCTGATGCATGTTGGAGATGTGGTGAGCCAGGAGGGTCAATGTCCCATATATGGTTATTATTTCCGAAACTGACTCCTTTTTGGTCCCAAGTACTGGATGTAATTCACCAATTGACGTCTATCCGTTTACCTGTGTCCCCAGGCCCCCTTCTTCTCTCCATGCTCACACCCTCTTTGCCAAAGTGGTCCGCTTTATGCTTTTGGCGGCTCGTACGGTCATCCCCCGATTGTGGAAATCTTCCTCTGCTCCCACATACACTTCTTGGCTCTAGGAACTCTCCCATCTACATAGGATGGAGGAGTTGCTGGCAGACTCCAGAGGGCAAGTGGAGAGACACTATCTCATATGGGGACCGTGGATATCCTCTCTCCTCTGACACATACAGAACTCTCCACTTGAACTCTCAAGAAATGTCTACTGACTGATACCTTGAGCGTGTGCCCTTACATATGATGTCAGTCTGTCCGATGTTGGGGTTCTCGCCAGTGCACCGTGCTGAAAGGTTAGTCCTCTCTCTCTCTGCCTGTGTTTTTCTGTCTCCTTCCAACTCCTCCTGTCTTCCTTCCGGTCTACCTGGGAGCCTTCTCCCTTTCTCATTTATTCTTGCTCTTCTCTTTTCTTGTAGGAACCCTTGTGCCAGACTAGGTGCTGATATTTTATTGTCTGCCATGTATGCCTAAGTGTTTATTGTTGTCATGTTGGAGTCCTAAAAGACTAGTGTTACTGCTCCTAATATGACTTGTGTGCCATACTACCTGTCTATTTCTTTTGGGCGCATGTGCACCACATATTTTGGCCCCTTGGTCACTTGCACATTTACTACTTTGTATGTTTAAAATCTTTAATAAACTTTGACTCACCCCCCTTTTCCCATAAAAAAAAAAACAGGGTAAATAAAAATAAAAATAAACATATAGGGTATCACCGCGTGCGGAAATGTCCGAATTATAAAAAAATATCATTAATTAAACCGCTCGGTCAATGGCGTGCGCGCAAAAAAATTCCAAAGACCAAAATAGTGCATTTTTGGTCACTTTTTATAACAATAAGTCCTATCAATGCAAAAATGGTACCGTTAAAAACTTCAGATCACGGCGCAAAAAATGAGCCCTCATACCGCCCCATACACGGAAAAATAAAAAAGTTATAGGGGTCAGAATATGACAATTTTAAACGTATACATTTTCCTGCATGTAGTTATGATTTTTTCCAGAAGTCCCACAAAATCAAACCTATATAAGTCGGGGATCATTTTAATTGTATGGACCTACAGAATAAAGATAAGGTGTCATTTTTACTGAAATATGTACTACGTAGAAACGGAAGCCCCCAAAAGTTACAAAACGGCAGGTTTTTTTCAATTTTGTCACACAATGATTTTTTTTTCCGTTTCACCGTAGATTTTTGGGCAAAATGACTGACGTCATTACAAAGTAGAATTGGTGGTGCAAAAAATAAGCCATCATATGGATTTTTAGGTGCAAAATTGAAAGAGTTATGATTTTTTAAAGGCAAGGAGCAAAAAACGAAAATGCAAAAACGGAAAAACCCCCGGTCCTTAAGGGGTTAAACCCACAAAAATTCCCCTTGGTAAGTCAGGATCTTTTTTGTTACTTCACTTAACCCAGCAAAGGTTTAAAACCTCTATAGGGGGTCCAAAATTCTGAGCTCACAATTGCCGCATCTATGAAAGCGCAGGAATTGGAACGGTGTCTTTTCACCAGATGAGTGGGCCAAAGCATATAAATATATTTACTCTTCTTTGAGATGTGTATTACATATAGAAGCCACTATAAAAACAAGATGGAACTATACCCGCTGCTCGCCTAAAAACTATACAACCTACAGCTTCAGATCTTTGCTGGTGTAACTGTAATCAGAAGGGACCCCTACTACATGTTCTATGGTCCTGTAACTGCCCCCTATTGGAGAGGAGTAGAGACCTTAGTGAGGAATCTTACAGCCTACCCCTTCTATTGTCCTGGCAGCTGGTGTTACTCCTATTGGGGTTAGACAAATTCCCTTCTCACTTTAGATGTACACTCTTATGTATAACTCTCAGTACGTACCGCCCCTGCATTCGGTGAACTAGATCTGATAGCTGATCTTTGAGCTCCACCTAAGTTTTACAAGTTATAGGTTATTTGTTATGTTTGCTACCGCTTTTTTACATCCAACATATAAAATATCATCAGCCTTCTATGATTGTAACACACATACATTCTTTACGTGATTATATTCGTTTTATGCAATGACAATTGTTACTATGCACTGTACATGATGACTACCTATGTTCTGTATTAATGATACCTTAAACTGTTATTTTGAAAATACTTCAATAAAATACTTTGTGTCCTGTTTTTATGTTAACCATATTTTATGGTTCAAATATTTATTTGAAAAGGTGGTGTTAGTGGAATGTTGAAGTTTAATTTTTTTGTAAAATTTTCAATTGTCAGACATGTGATCGACCCAGCTAAGACATGACAAGGATCTGATAAGACCCAGCTAAGATATAACAGGGATCTCATAAGACCCAGCTAAGATATAACAGGATCTGATAAGACCCAGCTAAGATATAAGAGGATCTGATAAGACCCAGCTAAGATATAAGAGGATCTGATAAGACCCAGCTAAGATATAAGAGGATCTGATAAGACCCAGCTAAGATATAACAGGGATCTGATAAGACCCAGCTAAGATATAACAGGGATCTGATAAGACCCAGCTAAGATATAACAGGGATCTGATAAGACCCAGCTAAGATATAACAGGATCTGATAAGACCAGCTAAGATATAACAGGATCTGATAAGACCCAGCTAAGATATAAGAGGGATCTGATAGGACCCAGCTAAGATATAAGCGGATCTGATAAGACCCAACTAAGATATAAGAGGGATCTGATAGGACCCAGCTAAGATATAAGAGGATCTGATAAGACCCAGCTAAGATATAAGAGGATCTGATAAGACCCAGCTAAGATATAACAGGATCTGATAAGACCCAGCTAAGATATAAGAGGATCTGATAAGACCCAGCTAAGATATAAGAGGATCTGATAAGACCCAGCTAAGATATAACAGGATCTGATAAGACCCAGCTAAGATATAAGAGGATCTGATAAGACCCAGCTAAGATATAAGAGGATCTGATAAGACCCAGCTAAGATATAACAGGATCAGATAAGACCCAGCTAAGATATAACAGGGATCTGATAAGACCCAGCTAAGATATAAAAGGATCAGATAAGACCCAGCTAAGATATAAGAGGATCTGATAAGACCCAGCTAAGATATAAGAGGGATCTGATAAGACCCAGCTAAGATATAACAGGGATCTGATAAGACCCAGCTAAGATATAACAGGATCTGATAAGACCCAGCTAAGATATAACAGGATCTGATAAGACCCAGCTAATATATAACAGGATCTGATAAGACCCAGCTAAGATATAAGAGGGATCTGATAAGACACAGCTAAGATATAACAGGATCTGATAAGACCCAGCTAAGATATAAGAGGATCTGATAAGACCCAGCTAAGATATAACAGGATCTGATAAGACCCAGCTAAGATATAACAGGATCTGATAAGACCCAGCTAAGATATAACAGGATCTGATAAGACCCAGCTAAGATATAAGAGGATCTGATAAGACCCAGCTAAGATATAAGAGGATCTGATAAGACCCAGCTAAGATATAAGAGGATCTGATAAGACCCAGCTAAGATATAAGAGGATCTGATAAGACACAGCTAAGATATAACAGGATCTGATAAGACACAGCTAAGATATAACAGGATCTGATAAGACCCAGCTAAGATATAACAGGATCTGATAAGACCCAGCTAAGATATAAGAGGATCTGATAAGACCCAGCTAAGATATAAGAGGATCTGATAAGACCCAGCTAAGATATAAGAGGATCTGATAAGACCCAGCTAAGATATAAGAGGATCTGATAAGACCCAGCTAAGATATAACAGGATCTGATAAGACCCAGCTAAGATATAACAGAGATCTGATAAGACCCAGCTAAGATATAACAGGATCTGATAAGACCCAGCTAAGATATAAGAGGATCTGATAAGACCCAGCGAAGATATAAGAGGATCTGATAAGACCCAGCTAAGATATAAGAGGATCTGATAAGACTCAGCTAAGATATAACAAGATCTGATAAGACCCAGCTAAGATATAACAGGATCTGATAAGACCCAGCTAAGATATAAGAGGATCTGATAAGACCCAGCTAAGATATAAGAGGATCTGATAAGACCCAGCTAAGATATAAGAGGATCTGATAAGACCCAGCTAAGATATAACAGGATCTGATAAGACCCAGCTAAGATATAAGAGGGATCTGATAAGACCCAGCTAAGATATAACAGGATCTGATAAGACCCAGCTAAGATATAAGAGGATCTGATAAGACCCAGCTAAGATATAACAGGATCTGATAAGACCCAGCTAAGATATAAGAGGATCTGATAAGACCCAGCTAAGATATAACAGGATCTGATAAGACCCAGCTAAGATATAACAGGATCTGATAGGACCCAGCTAAGATATAACAGGATCTGATAAGACCCAGCTAAGATATAACAGGATCTGATAAGACCCAGCTAAGATATAAGAGGGATCTGATAAGACCCAGCTAAGATATAACAGGATCTGATAAGACCCAGCTAAGATATAACAGGATCTGATAAGACCCAGCTAAGATATAACAGGGATCTGATAAGACCCAGCTAAGATATAACAGGATCTGATAAGACCCAGCTAAGATATAACAGGGATCTGATAAGATATAAGAGGATCTGATAAGACCCAGCTAAGATATAACAGGGATCTGATAAGACCCAGCTAAGATATAACAGGGATCTGATAAGACCCAGCTAAGATATAACAGGATCTGATAAGACCCAGCTAAGATATAACAGGGATCTGATAAGACCCAGCTAAGATATAACAGGGATCTGATAAGACCCAGCTAAGATATAAGAGGATCTGATAAGACCCAGCTAAGATATAACAGGGATCTGATAAGATATAAGAGGATCTGATAAGACCCAGCTAAGATATAACAGGGATCTGATAAGACCCAGCTAAGATATAAGAGGGATCTGATAAGACCCAGCTAAGATATAAGAGGATCTGATAAGACCCAGCTAAGATATAACAGGATCTGATAAGACCCAGCTAAGATATAACAGGATCTGATAAGACCCAGCTAAGATATAACAGGATCTGATAAGACCCAGCTAAGATATACCAGGATCTGATAAGACCCAGCTAAGATATAAGAGGATCTGATAAGACCCAGCTAAGATATAACAGGGATCTGATAAGATATAAGAGGATCTGATAAGACCCAGCTAAGATATAACAGGGATCTGATAAGACCCAGCTAAGATATAAGAGGGATCTGATAAGACCCAGCTAAGATATAACAGGATCTGATAAGACCCAGCTAAGATATAACAGGATATGATAAGACCCAGCTAAGATATAACAGGATCTGATAAGACCCAGCTAAGATATAAGAGGATCTGATAAGACCCAGCTAAGATATAAGAGGATCTGATAAGACCCAGCTAAGATATAACAGGATCTGATAAGATCCAGCTAAGATATAAGAGGATCTGATAAGACCAGCTAAGATATAACAGGATCTGATAAGACCCAGCTAAGATATAACAGGGATCTGATAAGACCCAGCTAAGATATAACAGGGATCTGATAAGACCCAGCTAAGATATAAGAGGATCTGATAAGACCCAGCTAAGATATAACAGGATCTGATAAGACCCAGCTAAGATATAACAGGGATCTGATAAGACCCAGCTGAGAAAAAAAAAAGAGGGATCTGATAAGATATAACAGGGATCTGATAAGATATAACAGGATCTGATTAGATATAACAGGATCTGATAAGATATAACAGGCCTTATTACATGTCCCAGGGTCTTTTTTAGGTCATGAGCCGTTAGTATAAACTCATCAGTCTGGCAATTGTCTTTCTAAATCCATTATTACATACCTGGGGCAACACTTCCTGGAATTATTACATACCTGGGGCAACACCTCCTGGAATTTCCTCCTTCACTTCCCTCATACACGGGTGATGGCCCCAAATCATTTCTTCTTCATTCTCCACTTTAATATTAGTCAGATCTCCCCCCTGATGTGACATATAGAACAATTCACTACAATACAGCAGACAGGAGGAGCAACAGAGACCCCCATAATCTACCCCCACATCTATGACTGCAGGACCCCCTATAGAGATATAGGATCAGCCTCATCTACCTGATGGTTCTCTGGGACATTTCCCTCTGGACAGTCCTGGGAATACAGAGGGCGGGGACACCTCTCGGGTGAATTTCTATCAATGACTCCATCTGTAGGGAACACACAGGGAATAAATACATCAGTGCTGGATAGATTTCTATGTTACTAGGTAGTGAGAATGATATATATATATATGTCTCTTCTTACCTTGTGATGTGAGGGGCCGGTGATCCTCCATCATGACTATGTCCTGGTACAGATCCTTGTGTCCTTCTACATACTCCCACTCCTCCATGGAGAAATAGACCGCCACATCCTGACACCTTATAGGAACCTGACACACAATAATACCGTCATCACCAGACCCCTCCATTACATGTCCCAGCAGTGTCACCTCTCTAATCATCACCAGACCCCTCCATTACTGTGTAATGTCCCAGCAGTGTCACCTCTCTAATCATCACCAGACCCCTCCATTATTGTATAATGTCCCAGCAGTGTCACCTCTCTAATCATCACCAGAACCCTCCATTACTGTATAATGTCCCAGCAGTGTCACCTCTCTAATCATCACCAGACTCCTCCATTACTGTATAATGTCCCAGCAGTGTCACCTCTCCAGTGATCACCAGACCCCTCCATTACTGTATAATGTCCCAGCAGTGTCACCTCTCCAGTCATCACCAGACCCCTCCATTACTGTATAATGTCCCAGCAGTGTCACCTCTCCAGTAATCACCAGACTCCTCCATTACTGTATAATGTCCCAGCAGTGTCACCTCTCCAGTCATCACCAGACCCCTCCACTACATGTCCCAGCAGTGTCACCTCTCTAATCATCACCAGACCCCTCCATTACTGTATAATGTCCCAGCAGTGTCACCTCTCCAGTCATCACCAGACCCCTCCATTACTGTATAATGTCCCAGCAGTGTCACCTCTCCAGTCATCACCAGACCCCTCCATTACTGTATAATGTCCCAGCAGTGTCACCTCTCCAGTCATCACCAGTCCCCTCCATTACTGTATAATGTCCCAGCAGTGTCACCTCTCCAGTCATCACCAGACCCCTCCATTACTGTATAATGACCCAGCAGTGTCACCTCTCTAATCATCACCAGACCCCTCCATTACTGTATAATGTCCCAGCAGTGTCACCTCTCCAGTCATCACCAGACCCCTCCATTACTGTATAATGTCCCAGCAGTATCACCTCTCCAGTCATCATCAGACCCCTCCATTACTGTATAATGTCCCAGCAGTGTCACCTCTCCAGTCATCACCAGACCCCTCCATTACTGTATAATGTCCCAGCAGTGTCACCTCTCCAGTCATCACCAGACCCCTCCATTACTGTATAATGTCCAGCAGTGTCACCTCTCCAGTCATCACCAGACCCCTCCATTACTGTATAATGTCCCAGCAGTGTCACCTCTCATCACCAGACCCCTCCATTACTGTATAATGTCCCAGCAGTGTCACCTCTCCAGTCATCACCAGACCCCTCCATTACTGTATAATGTCCCAGCAGTGTCACCTCTCATCACCAGACCCCTCCATTACTGTATAATGTCCCAGCAGTGTCACCTCTCCAGTCATCACCAGACCCCTACAATACTGTATAATGTCCCAGCAGTGTCACCTCTCCAGTCATCACCAGACCCCTCCATTACTGTATAATGTCCCAGCAGTGTCACCTCTCTAGTCAGCAGCTCCATCATCTTGTTGATGAGCTCCAGAATCTCCTGATGACTGTTTCCCTTATGTATTAGTGAGTGCGGTGGAGACCTTGATATAGGAACCTTCTCCCTGCTCCGGCCTTCACCCTCTTCAGTCACCATCTTCACTACCGTGTAATCCTGTGTACGGAGAGAGACATTGAGGTCACTTTATATCTTCACCTCTCCAGCCATGTCTGAGCTTTATGAAGAGATAGAAGACATGAGACGGACATGATCTCCAGAATCCCTCACCTCTCCGGTCAGCAGGTAGATGATCTCTAGGGTGAGGTGTAAGATTCTCTCAGCCATCGGTTCTCTGTCCTTCTCCATCCTTAGGGGGTCAGCGAGGAAAATAGCTACATAGGGAGGAAAGAGAGAGCAAGTCATATAACATCTCACCCCACTAATAGAGAACTGGAGAGGGGGAGCGAATCATATAACATCTCACCCCACTAATAGAGAACTCCTACTGGAGAGGGGGAGCGAGTAATATAACATCCCACCCCACTAATAGAGAATTCCTACTGGAGAGGGGGAGCGAATCATATAACATCCCACCCCACTAATAGAGAACTCCTACTGGAGAGGGGGAGCGAGTCATATAACATCCCACCACACTAATAGAGAACTATTACAGGAGAGGGGGAGCGAGTCATATAACATCCCACCGCACTAATAGAGAACTCCTACTGGAGAGGGGGAGCGAGTCATATAATATCCCACCCCAATAATAGAGAACTCCTACTGGAGAGGGGGAGCGAATCATATAACATCTCACCCCACTAATAGAGAACTGGAGAGGGGGAGCGAATCATATAACATCTCACCCCACTAATAGAGAACTCCTACTGGAGAGGGGGAGCGAGTAATATAACATCCCACCCCACTAATAGAGAATTCCTACTGGAGAGGGGGAGCGAGTCATATAACATCTCACCCACACTAATAGAGAACTCCTACTGGAGAGGGGGAGCGAGTCATATAATATCCCACCCCGATAATAGAGAACTCCTACTGGAGAGGGGGAGCGAATCATATAACATCTCACCCCACTAATAGAGAACTCGTACTGGAGAGGGGGAGCGAGTCATATAACATCCCACCCCACTAATAGAGAACTCCTACTGGAGAGGGGGAGCGAGTCATATAACATCCCACCCCACTAATGGAGAACTCCTACTGGAGAGAGGGAGCGAGTCATATAACATCTCACCCCACTAATAGAGAACTCCTACTGGAGAGGGAGAGCGAATCATATAACATCCCACCTACTCATAGAGAACTCCTACTGGAGAGAGGGAGCGAGTCATATAACATCTCACCCCACTAATAGAGAACTCCTACTGGAGAGGGAGAGCGAATCATATAACATCCCACCTACTCATAGAGAACTCCTACTGGAGAGGGGGAGCGAGTCATATAACATCTCACCCCACTAATAGAGAACTGGAGAGGGGGAGCGAATCATATAACATCTCACCCCACTAATAGAGAACTCCTACTGGAGAGGGGGAGCGAGTCATATAACATCCCACCCCACCAATAGAGAACTATTACAGGAGAGGGGGAGCGAATCATATAACATCCCACCCCACTAATAGAGAACTCCTACTGGAGAGGGGGAGCGAGTCATATAACATCCCACCCCACTAATAGAGAACTCCTACTGGAGAGGGGGAGCGAATCATATAACATCCCACCTCACTAATAGAGAACTCCTACTGGAGAGGGGGAGCGAGTCATAAAACATCCCACCCCACTAATAGAGAACTCCTACTGGAGAGGGGGAGCGAGTCATATAACATCCCACCTCACTAATAGAGAACTCCTACTGGAGAGGGGGAGCGAGTCATATAACATCCCACCCCACTAATAGAGAACTCCTACTGGAGAGGGGGAGCGAGTCATATAACATCCCACCCCACTAATGGAGAACTCCTACTGGAGAGAGGGAGCGAGTCATATAACATCTCACCCCACTAATAGAGAACTCCTACTGGAGAGGGAGAGCGAATCATATAACATCCCACCTACTCATAGAGAACTCCTACTGGAGAGGGGGAGCGAGTCATATAACATCTCACCCCACTAATAGAGAACTCCTACTGGAGAGGGGGAGCAAGTCATATAACATCCCACCCCACCAATAGAGAACTATTACAGGAGAGGGGGAGCGAATCATATAACATCTCACCCCACTAATAGAGAACTCCTACTGGAGAGGGGGAGCGAGTCATATAACATCCCACCCCACTAATAGAGAACTCCTACTGGAGAGGGGGAGCGAATCATATAACATCCCACCCCACTAATAGAGAACTCCTACTGGAGAGGGGGAGCGAGTCATATAACATCCCACCCCACTAATAGAGAACTCCTACTGGAGAGGGGGAGCGAGTCATATAACATCCCACCCCACTAATAGAGAACTCCTACTGGAGAGGGAGAGCGAGTCATATCACATCCCACCCCACTAATAGAGAACTCCTACTGGAGAGGGGGACCGAGTCATACAATATCCCACCTCACTAATAGACAACTCCTACTGGAGAGAGGGAGCGAGTCATATAACATCCCACCCCACTAATAGAGAACTCCTACTGAAGAGGGGGAGCAAGTTATATAACATCTCACCCCACTAATAGAGAACTCCTACTGGAGAGGGGGAGCGAGTCATATAACATCCCACCCCACTAATAGAGAACTCCTACTGGAGAGGGGGAGCGAGTCATATAACATCCCACCCCACTAATAGAGAACTCCTACTGGAGAGGGGGAGCGAGTCATATAACATCCCACCTCACTAATAGAGAACTCCTACTGGAGAGGGGGAGCGAGTCATATAACATCCCACCCCACTAATAGAGAACTCCTACTGGAGAGGGGGAGCGAGTCATATAACATCCCACCCCACTAATAGAGAACTCCTACTGGAGAGGGGGAGCGAGTCATATAACATCCCACCACACTAATAGAGAACTCCTACTGGAGAGGGGGAGCGAGTCATATAACATCCCACCTCACTAATAGAGAACTCCTACTGGAGAGGGGGAGCGAGTCATATAACATCCCACCCCACTAATAGAGAACTCCTACTGGAGAGGGGGAGCGAGTCATATAACATCCCACCCCACTAATAGAGAACTCCTACTGGAGAGGGGGAGCGAATTATATAACATCCCACCACACTAATAGAGAACTCCTACACGAAAAGGTTGTAGCTGGTAGTGGTAACATAGTTCATGTCATCATTCATCTCTTGAACAACTACCCCCATCATTGCATTGTCATGTATACTTAGTACTGTTATTAGGTATGTGTTTCTATTTTGTTTGATCACAACTCATTTCCCCCGAGTGATCCCAAACTGTTTATTTTTTCTTAACTTTATTCTCCAAATGCTATTGCTCCCCGCCCCTTTTCACACCTGATTGCCATCCTCTGGCAATTTGCTGGCTCAGCCTAGTACTATATATTTGAGCCAATAGGTCTGGAGCCATCTAATACTGCCATCTAAAGTGCTTCTTAAGTGTGACATCAAGAATTATACCAGAATTGAACAAAAAGGGAACTAACTCAACATTATAACTACAAAAGTCAGTCACTCTTTTTCAGGAAAAAAAACCAAATACCAAACATGCACACACTCATTATTAACATAATTGCAATACATTTTCTCTTCTATCCCCCACCAATTTCTACGGTGGACTCTATATACATCTGTCCATGCCTCCTTCCCTCACCTATGTATTGCTCGCATGCACTGCTCACCATCATAAACCACCCAAAGTCACCTCATTCCATGGTACAGCACAGAAGTCGCTCCATCACTTCACCCAGCCATCTGCTCTCCCTCTTCTTCCTTCTGCTGGGGACATTGCTCCTAACCCTGGCCCACCTTTCACTAATACTTGCTCTACACTACCTGCCTCTTGCGGAACCACTACAAACTTTAACTGCGCTCTCCTAAACTCTCGATCTGTGTGCAATAAGCTCACCCAGATACATGACTTATTTCTCACTAATTCTCTTAATCTGCTGGCTCTCACAGAAACATGGATACAACCTTCTGACACTGCTTCTCTCGCTGCTTTATCTTATGGTGACCTTCACTTTTCCCATACCCTCAGATCTGATACCAGGCATGGTTTAGGAGTTGGGGTGCTTCTAGCCCCACAATGCACTTTTCAAGTCATCCCCCCATTACCCTCACTCACGTTTCCCTCTTTTGAGGTCCACACCCTCAGGCTCTTCCGCCCATTGTCTCTCAGAGTGGCGGTCATCTATCGTCCTCCTGGTTCTCCCCAAATGTTCCTGGATCATTTTGCCACCTGGCTCCCTCACTTTCTTTCCTCAGAAACACCTACACTCATCATGGGTGATTTTAATATCCCCATTGATCCCCCAATCTCCTCTTCTGCCTCTCGGCTTCTGTCTCTAACCTCCTCCTTTTCCCTTTCACAGCTTACTGACTCTCCCACACACAAGGATGGGAATACACTGGACTTGATCTTCTCTAGACTTTGCTCTGTCTCTAAATTCACTAATTCTCCTTTTGAGCTCTCTGACCACAACCTTCTCTCTTTCTCTCTGACCACAACCTTCTCTCTTTCTCTCTGACCACAACCTTCTCTCTTTCTCTCTGACCACAACCTTCTCTCTTTCTCTCTGACCACAACCTTCTCTCTTTCTCTCTGACCACAACCTTCTCTCTTTCTCTATCAGTAACTCCTATCCTCTTACAGACACTCCAACCTTGTACACTTACAGAAACCTGCGGGCCATAAACACCAGTCAATTTATAGACATTCTACAATCTTCACTATCGCCAATCTCTTCCCTCTCCTGCCCTAATCTAGCAGCCAAACATTACCATGACACCCTCAAGTCTACCCTGGATCAAATGGCACCCCCTAAAACACGAACCTCCCGACACAGACGGCAGCAACCCTGGCACACGCAAACAACCCGCTTTCTCAGGCGATGCTCTAGGTGTGCTGAACGTCTGTGGAGGAAAACTAAGACTTCTTCAGACTATCTGCACTATAAATTCCTGCTTAAATCCTATTACTTCGCTCTTCATCTCGCCAAACAAACATATTTTACCTCCCTCATCTCCTCTCTGTCTAACAACCCAAAACGCCTTTTTGACACGTTCAACTCTCTCCTTCGGCCTAAAGTACAGACCCCAATCACTGATCTCTGTGCTGAAGACCTGGCCAATTACTTCAAAACTAAAATCGATGACATTCGTGATGAAATCCTCTCTCAGTCCCCTAAAAGTTCTGATTCAATTCCCAGCCACATCTCCTCTTCATCACTCTCAGTTTTTTGGCCTGTAACGGAGGATGAGGTTTCCAGGCTCCTCTCCTCCGCCCGCCCCACTACCTGCTCTAGTGACCCCCATGCCTTCACACCTCATCCAGTCTCTCTCTCCTGCTATCAGCTGTCACCTAACTAAAATCTTTAACCTCTCCCTCTCTTCTGGGGTCTTTCCCTCCTCCTTCAAACACTCATCATAACCCCACTATTGAAAAAACCATCTCTGGACCCATCCTGTGCAGCTAACTATCGACCCGTCTCAAATCTCCCCTTTATCTCAAAACTCCTGGAACGCTTGGTCTACTCCCACCTTATCCGCTATCTCTCCGAGAACTCTCTCCTTGACCCCTTACAGTCTGGTTTCCGCTCCCTTCACTCCACAGCAACGGCCCTAACCAAAGTCACTGACAATCTTCTGACAGCCAAATCAAATGGCAATTTCTCTTTACTGATTCTCTTGGACCTCTCTGCGGCTTTTGACACTGTGGATCACCAACTCCTCCTCAGTAGTCTCCGCTCCATCGGTCTCAAGGACTCTGCTCTCGCCTGGTTTTCCTCCTATCTCTCTGGCCGCTCATTTAGCGTCTCGTTTTCTGGCTCTACTTCTTCTCCTCTTCCCCTTGCTGTCGGGGTTCCCCAGGGATCGGTCCTGAGTCCTCTACTCTTTTCACTCTACACATCCCCCATTGGAAAAACAATCAGTAGATTTGGTTTCCAGTACCACCTCTACGCTGATGACACCCAACTCTATACCTCTTCCTCCAACATCACCCCTGCACTCCTACAGAATACCAGTGACTGTCTCTCTGCTGTCTCAGACATCATGTCCTCTTTATATCTGAAACTAAATCTTTCGAAAACAGAACTTCTTGTTTTTTCTCCATCAACTGATACTGTACCTAACCCTGACATTTCCATTTCGGTATGTGGGACTACCATAACTCCCAGGCCGCAGGCTCGCTGTCTTGGAGTTATACTTGACTCCGATCTGTCTTTTACTCCCCATATTCAGTCCCTTTCACGTTCTTGTCCCCTGCATCTCAAAAACATTTCCAGAATCCGCCCGTTTCTCACTACTGAAACTGCTAAAACTCTCATTATTGCTTTGATTCACTCCCGCCTCGACTACTGTAACTCTTTACTAATAGGCCTTCCTTTCTCCAAACTCTCTCCTCTCCAGTCCATCCTTAATGCCGCAGTCAGACTCATCTTCCTCTACAGCCGCTACACTGACTCCTCCTCCCTGTGCCAGTCCCTACACTGGTTACCAATTCAGTCCAGAATACAGTACAAAATCCTCGGTCTCACACACAAAGCTCTCCACAATGCTGCACCTCCCTACATCTCCTCTCTCATCTCTGTCTACCATCCTACACGTTCTCTACGATCTGCTAATGATCTCACACTAACATCTTCTATAATCCGAATTTCTCACTCCCGTCTCCAAGACTTCACTCGTGCTGCACCGATTCTCTGGAATGCTATACCTCAATCCCTCAGACTCAACAACAACATCCATAGTCTCAAACGTGGCCTGAAAACACATCTCTTCAGACAGGCCTATAACATTCTTTAATTGGCCTCAACATATCCTCAACATATCCTCAACATATCCCCAACATATCCCCACACCTCTTGTTTGAATAGTTATTGTGTAATATTATGTCTGATACTTGTCTTTGTTTGTACCCCATAATTGTAAGCGCTGCGGAATCTGTAGGCGCTATATAAATAATTATTATTATAGTTCATAGGGTTAAAAAAAAAAAAAAAAAGACCAGAGTTCATCAAGTCCAACCTATATCCCTATTGTGTCCCTACTGTGTTCATTCAGAGGAAGGCAAATAACCCTTATGAGGCCGAAACCAATTGCCCCAAACTAGGAAGAAAATTCCTTCTCGACTCCAACAAATGTCATCAGAAAAAATCCCTGGATGAACATTCTGTCCCTATAAATCTGGTATCAATAACCTGTGATATTATTATTCTCCAGAAATGTATCCAGGCTCCTTTTGAACTCTGATATTGAGCTCACCAGCTCACCATGTATATTCTGAATATATATATATATATATATATACAGTTCAGACCAAAGGTTTGGACACACCTTCTCATTCAAAGAGTTTTCTTTATTTTCATGACTATGAATATTGTAGATTCACACTGAAGGCATCAAAACTATGAATCATCACATGTGGAATTATATACATAAAAAAGTGTGAAACAACTGAAAATCTGTCATTCTAGGTGGAAAGTGTCCCCAAGTGCAGTCACAAAAACCATCTAGAGCTACAAAGAAAGTGTCTGCCATGCGGAGCCCCAGGAGAGGACCCAGCAATCTCAGAAATGGTCGGTTAACAGCAGCTCAGATTAGAGAGCAGGTCAATGCCACACAGAGTTCTAGAGCAGACACATCTATAGAACAACAGAGGAGACTGTGTGAGGCCTTCATGGTAGAAGATCTGCTAGGAAACCACTGCTAAGGACAGGCAACAAGCAGAAGAGACAACACAAGGAATGGACATTACACCAGTGGAAATCTGTGCTTGAGATCTTTGGTTCCATCTGTCTTTGTGCGACGCAGAAAAGGTGAACGGATGGACCCTACATGCCTGGTTCCCTCTGTGAAGCATGGAGGAGGTGTGATGGTGTGTGTGTGTGTGGGGGGGGGGGGGGGTCTTTGCTGGTGACACTGTTGGGGATTTATTCAAAATTGAAGGCATACTGAACCAGCATGGCTACCACAGCATCTGGCAGCGGCTGCTATTCCATCCAGTTTGCGTTTAGTTGGACCAACAGGACAATGACCCCAAACCCCTCCAGGCTGTGTAAGGGCTATTTGACCAAGAAGGAGAGTGATGGGGTGCTGCGCCAGATGACCTGGCCTCCACAGTCACTGGACCTGAACCCAATGAAGGCAAAAGGGCCAACAAGTGCTAACCCTCTCTGGGAACTCCTTCAAGATTGGTGGAAGACCATTTCAGGTGACTACAACTCATCAAGAGAATGCCAAGTGTGTGCAAAGCAGTAATCAAAAGGAAGAACCGAGAATATGACAGATTTTCAGTTGTTTCACACTTTTTAGTTATGTCTATAATTCCACGTGTTAATTCATAGTTTTGATGCCTTCAGTGTGAATCTACAATTGAAATGAAACATGAAAAGCTATAATGCTACAATGCAAAAAGTGAAAAAATTTAGGTACTTAGCTAAGTACCTACATTTTTTCACTTTTTGCATTGTAACAATATAGCATTTCATGTTTTATCTGTATCTTTGTGCTTGCAGTGTGCTGCTGTATTCTCCTGTTTTTGTATATTCAGCCCAGCAGCCTGCACCTGTATGCCAGGTCCATGCAGTAGTTTGGTACCAGTAAGTGCTGGCCAACTTATCCTTGTTTGTATATTCTGTGTTTTCTGAGTACACACATATATATATATATATATATATATATATATATATATATGTGTGAAAATAGAATGCAGCACACCACTGTTGCAGTCAAAACAAGTAGATTTATTCCATAGCGTGCAGAGGACTACGTTTCACCGGTCTCACACCGGCTTTATCAAGTGAGACCGGTGAAACGTAGTCCTCTGCACGCTATGGAATAAATCTATTTGTTTTGACTGCAACAGTGGTGTGCTGCATTCTATTTCCCCCTATTTGGATTGAGGAACCGGTGGACCCAGGCTCCAATTATGCGAGCACCCCATACTGACTATCACCTGATTCTACTTGATGTGCTGCTTCTATTTGGATTTTATATATATATACATATATAAAAAGCAAAATCATCGGTAGTTGCAGTATCTTGTAATACC
The DNA here is from genome assembly GCF_029499605.1 of Hyla sarda. Classification (NCBI taxonomy): domain Eukaryota; kingdom Metazoa; phylum Chordata; class Amphibia; order Anura; family Hylidae; genus Hyla; species Hyla sarda. The sequence goes on from NC_079190.1 coordinate 2,372,574, forward strand.
TTTTTTATTGGACTAACAAGATTATGTAGAGACAAACTTTCGGGATTCCTCCCTTTATCAAGTCATAAGCATGTGAAATGCTTATGACTTGATAAAGGGAGGAATCCCGAAAGCTTGTCTCTACATAATCTTGTTAGTCCAATAAAAAAGGTTATTACAAGATACTGCAGCTACCGATGATTTTGCTTTTTGCATCACTGGACTAATACGGCTACTCCTAACTAATCTATATATATATACATACATATAGTAAATTTGAGTAGCCGTATTAGTCCAGTGATGCAGATGCAAATCAAAAATGTTGCAGTATCTTGTAATAACCTTTTTTATTGGACTAACAATTTTGTAGAGAAGCTTTCGGGATTCCTCCCTTTATCAAGTCCAAAGTAAATCTAAGCTCACAAGCAGAAAAAATAGGTTACATCTGTGCTTTGGACTTGATAAAGGGAGGAATCCCGAAAGCTTCTCTACAAAATGCTGTTAGTCCAATCTATCTATCTATCTATATATATATATATATATATATATATATATATATATATATATTATTTTTTTCTGTGTATTCCGAGTATATTCTGTGTATTCTGAGTATATATATGCATATTGAAAAATTAGTGAATATAAGGGAACCTTTAAAACCAAATTTTTTTTAAATCCAACTCCTTAAAATCCAACATCCTTTGTGTAATATATAACAGCCAGTCTTGACTAGTGCAACTTGTCCATCACTGTAGTTTTCGGATCTCTTGGGCGTTCATATTCAGTAATTTCCGATGTTCCACTGGATGGAGTCCATGTATTTGTCTTGATCACAGTATATATGTTGTTCCTTTGCGAGTATGAAATTATACTGTCTTTCTGATATAGAGAAGTTGCTATTTTTGCTTCTATGTGCAAAAAATGGTTATTGTCCACAGTAAGGTGCGCAAGGTGACGTGACAGTTCAGTGCATGCAGCTTCTTAATTAATCACAGTGTATATGCTAGTGCTGATATCGTCTATGCACATAAGTTTATACTGTGTTGCAGTGTCAATGCTGCTCCTATTCATAAAGTGCATCAAGAGTGGTATTCAAACTTTTGTCGCTGGTATATTTTGCACTGAACCAATGTCAAGTATACAAAAAGCAGCTATGATATTGCACATAAAGTCCCGTACATGTTATTTGTGCAGAAAGAGCGCAGTTGCAGTATTGCACATATAGTCCCGCATCTGTATTGCACAATCCACTTGATAAATCCTAAATTGCACATATAGTATTTGTTGAAGGAGCAAACCAGAGATATTCAGTTATACTGTGACATATATTGATTCCATTCAAAGTTGCACTTAGCTTTTGATGTATGGCCAGAAAGTTGCGTCTTGTACATTGTAGAGACTTTTTCACATGATGAGCCTGCCGATCCTACGTGTTTCCTCAATATGATTCTTCAGGGATCTCTTGGCATCTCCTTGTCTTTAGCGTCTTATGCCGCTCTGATGCTTTTGCATGTGCAGCTCTGATGCCGGCTGTACACATTCTGATCGTTCATGGTTGGTTTTATATCTATAACTCCTCCTTTGCTAATCCATGTGACCTGTTTTGGCCAGTCAATAACCTTAACGTCAGCTCTGACGCAGGGTGTCTATCATGATCAGTCCATCAATATCAGGTGAGCAAACAGGGAGGAGTACATTGCATCACTCAGGTAAGCTTTTCCAAGCCTCGTTCTGAGCTCCATAGTCAAGTAGTTTTGTATCCAGCTTGCGTTCCATCAAGGTAAGTTAACTCTTTCCTTTCTATTTTGCATTAAGGACATTGTGTTTGTTGTTTTGCGTTTTCGTCCTTAGATTATTTTTCCCAATATTATATCCCAAGCGGTGAGCCCATAATTTGTCGAATGTTGTGAATTATATCAGCTCTTCACTATTATGTATTTACTGTCAGACACTGATCGGTGTAAGTTCTTATAGGTTTTTGTTAAACGATTTTCATAAGTCCACATGCATTTCTTATATTTTGGATTTTTTGTCTTCCAAACTTAATTTTAACTGTTTATTCCTTTTTGGTACTGCTTTGTTTTACTATTCATCTATAAAATATCTCCTTTGCTTGTCATTCAGTATAGTTGTTACCCACCTAGCACATTAGGACCACTTCTCATTCCTCTATGAAACTTGCATAGAGATGAAGTCATTGATACCACAAGGTTTTACTGTTTCCAGTGTATAAATCTTGTAGGCTTCTCTCTGGAGGAGCCGTTTGTCCCAGTCTCCTCCTCTATTTGATGGAGCGATGACTTCAATAATCTGGGCTTGAAGATCTTTAATGTCACTTTGGTGATGTGTTGAAAAGTGAATTCCTACCGACGTGTCCCTTCTGTTTATTATATCACTTACATGTTCCTGCAGACGTTTCTTAAGAGGTCTGTAGGTTTTGCCTACATAATTGCAGGGACATGAGCAAGTCAACAGATAGACTGCACCTCGTGTGTCACAGTTTGCAAATTGGCGTATTCCATACTGTTTTTTGTGTTAGCACTTGTGAACCATTGTCCTTTCTTTATATAGCGACACACAGTGCATTTTCCACATGGGAACATTCCTTTTGGTTTTTCTGCAAGCCAATCTTGTTGTTTTTTTAGTGGTGGAAAATAACTGTTGACAAGCTTATCACAGAGATTTCCACCCCGTTTGTACGTAATTTGAGATGTTTCAGAGATGACACATTTTAATGTAGGGTCCATGCTTAGAATACCCCAATATTTTTGGAGGATGCTGCTTATTTCTACTGCCTTGTTGTCGTATGTACCAATAATTCTAGATACGTTACTTTCCAATTTCTGTTCTTCATTCTTAGGAGCTAGAAGTTTTGTCCTTGGTGTTAACACGGCTCTAAGATAGGCTCGCTTTAATGTTTTATTTGGATATCCTCTGTTCCTCAGTCTTTTTCTAAGTTCCCCAGCTTTTATTTGGAACTCTTCCACTGAGGAACAGTTCCTCCGTTCTCGGAGGTATTGGCCCGTAGATATTCCCTGCTTCAATTGGCGCGGGTGGCAGCTGTCCCACTGGAGCAGGGAATTGGTGGCAGTATCTTTTCGATGGACTGTTGTACATATATTTCTGTCATCCCCTATCCAGATCTTTAAGTCCAGAAATTCTAGCATGCTAGGACTAATGGTGCTTGTAAACCTAAGTCCTAAGTCATTATGGTTCAATGCTTCAACAAATTCCTCGAATGCTGCTGCGGTGGATGCTAGGGATCGACCGATATCGATTTTTTTAGGGCCAATACCGATAACGATAATCGGTGTAGGTTAGGGCCGATAGCCGATAACTTATACCGATATTCCGGTATAAGTTATCGGCTATTTATCCCCCGCAACACTGCTGCAGATCATTGATTTAAAGCGTGCGTTTTAAATCAATGCACTGCAGTGGCTTTTGCGGTGCCATAGACCGCCGCCACCATCCACTACTCACCCCCTGCCTGTCCGGGGGTCCTGAGACCTATCACCGCCACCGCAACCCCCCCCCCCCCGACCCGCCGCACCGCGACCGCCCCCCCCCCCCCACCGCACCGGCCCCATTGCCTCCCCCCATCCCCGGTTTTATAATTACCTGTTCCCAGGGTCCACTCTACATCTGGCTCCGGTAGCGTCTGGCTTCTGAACTGTCACTGTGCTCACTGACGGTGACGTCACGTCGCGCACGTCACTGCGCACAGCATAACGCAGGACGCAGCAGGAGCAAGAAGAAGCGTGGGCCCCAGGAACAGGTAATTATAAAACCGGGGATGGGGGAGGCAATGGGGCCGGGGCGGTGCGACGCGGTGCAGCGGGTCGGGGGGGGGCGGTCGCAGGGCGGTGGGGGCAGTGCGGGGCATTATCGGCTTATCAACAAGGTAATTGCCGATACCGATAATGTCCAAAATCGTGATTATCGGCCGATAATATCGGCCATACCGATAATCGGTCGATCCCTAGTGGATGCCCAAATAATCAGGACATCGTCTATGTATCTGAGCCACATTATTATGTGGCAGGTCCATGACGACATCTCCTCACTAAAGACCACTTGGTCCTCCCACCAGCCGAAGTACAGGTTTGCGTAACTGGGGGCACAAGGGCTCCCCATCACTGTACCTCGGCTATGGTGGAAGGACTCCCCCTCAAAATGAAAATGATTTCTAGTGAGGACAAAGGTTAACAATTTGAGGACAAATTGATTATGTGCAGTGTATTGTATTCCTCTTGTTTTTAGGAAGAACCCCACTGCCTCCAGCCCCCTGTGGTGGGGGATGGAGGAGTACAATGCCTCCACATTCCCACTTCTAGCCTGAGATCCTCTATTCTTTGTAGTACATCGGTCGTGTCGCGGATATAGGAGGGTAGTGAGTAATCAAAAGGTCTTGGTATGGTATCTACATATCCCCGACACGATCGGTCTACCTCTTAACCCCTTAAGGACGCAGCCCTTTTTCACCTTAAAGGACTGAGCCCTTTTTCGCAATTCTGACCACCGTCGCTTTACGAATGAATATCTCTAAAACGCTTTTACTGAATATTCTGATTCTGAGAATGTTTTTATTCACAAATACAATATATCCACTTTATGTTGGCATCATAAAATAGACATATTTTAACTTTTTGAAAAAATGTGAGGGCTTCAAAGTAGAGCAGCTATTTTCAAAAATGTCATGAAAATTGCAAAATCTGAAGGGACAGATGTTACAGAACTACAACTCCCAGCATGCTGGGCAGTCTTGGCATGCTGAGAGTTGTAGTTTGGCAACATCTGGAGGGCTACCGTTTGGGCACCACTGTAACAGTGGTCTCCAAACTGTGACCCTCCAGATGTTGCAAAACTCCATCTTCTCCCCCCGTTCTGCCCGACATCTAGGGGTGGGCAGAACGGGGGTTGCCATGGCAACCCACTATCCTGCACTGCCATTGGTCAGAATCAGTTCTGACCAATGGCAGGGGATAGGAGGAGATCGCAGCACCGCAACCTCGCTCCTATCCCTCAGGATGATCGGGGCTGTCACTGACAACTCCGATCATCCCTATTTTCCGGGTGATCGGGTCACCAGAGACCCGATCAGCCCGGAATAGCAGAAAATCGCATGTCTGAATTGACATGCGATTTTCTGCGATCGCCGACATGGGGGGGGGGGGGGTCTCAGGACCCCCCTGGGTGATGTGCCAATATGCCTGCTGAATGATTTCAGCAGGCATCCTGGTCCGGTCCCCAACTGGCTAGCGGCGAGGACCGAAATTCCCACGGGCATATGCATACGCCCCACGTCATTAAGGACTCGGGACCTTGCGCACAAGGACAATAACTTTACTGTGGACAATAACCATTTTTTGCACATAGAAGCAAAAACAGCGACTTCTCTATATCAGAAAGACCGTATAATTTCATACTCACAAAGGCACAACATATATACTGTGATCAAGACAAATACATGGACTCCATCCAGTGGAACATCGGGAATTACTGAATATAAAAGCCCAAGAGATCCGAAAACTACAGTGTGAATAAAGACACTATCTTGCACTTTACAACGGTGCTGCTGCTGCTTATCTGTTTGTATCTACCTGGACCCCTGGACCTGGGATCTCGCTGACGGCACCCGTGCACTTTATCGGGGATGTGCGGCTTTCCTTGTGGTATATATATATATATATTTATTATGTTTTCTGAGTATATATATATTCTGTGTATTCTGAGTATATATATATATATATATATATATATATATATATATATATGTTAATATTCTGTATATTCTGAGTATATATATTATGTTTTCTGAGTATATGTATATTCTGTGTGTTCTAAGGTCTAAGTATATATATATATATATATATATATATATGTATATTGTGTGTATTCTGAGTATATATATATCATGTATTCTGAGTATATGTATATTCTGTGTGTTATAAGTATATATATATATGTATATTCTGTGTATTCTGAGTATATATGTGTATTCTGTGTATATATATGTATAATCTGTGCATTCTGAGTATATATATATATATGTATATTCTGTGTATTCTGAGTGCATATATATATATATATTGTTTTCTGAGTATATGTATATTCTGTGTGTTCTAAGTATATATATATATATATATATATATATGTGTATTAGGGATCGACTGATATCGTTTTTTTAGGGCAGATACCGATAATCGGTGGAGGTTAGGGCCGATAGCCGATAACTTATACCGATATTCCGGTATAAGTTATCGGCTATTTATCCCCCCTCGACACCGCTGCAGGTCAAATCAATGCACTGCAGTGGCTTTTGCGGTGCCAAAGGCCGCCGCCGCCGCCACCACCCGCTTCTCTCCCCCTACCTGTCAGGGTGGTCCGGGCCATCCATCCTTCCTGTAGTGTCCGGCGGCATTCCGGGTGGAGGGTGCCCCGTTCCGGCCTGTCCTTCTTCTCCTGTCCTTCTCCGGGGGTCATCTTCTCCACTCCGGGCAGGCTCCGGCCTAGTAGCGCAGCATAGACAACGCTGCGCAGTGACGCCCGTGCGCAGTGAAGCCCGTGCGCAGCGACGCACCTGATGTCACGGCGTAGCGGCGTCTATGCAGCGTACTAGGCCGGAGCCTGCCCGGAGTGGAGAAGATGACCCCCGGAGAAGAAGAACAGCCCTTGACCGGTGCACCCTCCGCCCAGAATGCCGCCGGACACTACAGAAAGGAAGGATGGATGGCCCGGACCACCCCCATTACGGGTACTTTTTTTTATTTTTATTGACTCGGAGGGTGGGGGAGGGGCCTGGGCATGGGCAAAAATCCATACCGGTATACCGCCCAGCACTACGGTGCGGGGTGCGACGCGGTGCGGTGGGTCGGGGGGGGGGGGGCGTTCGCGGTGCGGCGGGTAAGGGGGAGGTGGTCGCGGTGCGGGGCGGCATTATCGGCAAGATAATTGCTGATACCGATAATGCAAAAAATCGTGATTATCGGCCATAACGAGAATCGGTCGATCCCTAATATGTATATTCTGTGTATTCTGAGTATATATACATATATATATATATATATATATATATATATATAATATAAAAAAAAAGTATATATTATGTATTCTGAGTATATGTATATTCTGTGTATTCTGAGTATATATCTTTATATATGTTAATACGCTGTATATTCTGAGTATATATATGTATATTCTAAGTGTATATATATATATATATGTATATTCTGTGTATTCTGAGTATATATACACACATGTATATTCTGTGTATTCTGAGTATATATACGTATATTCTGTGTATTCTGAGTGTATATATATATATATATGTATATGTATATTCTGAGTATATATATGTATATTCTGTGAATTCTGAGTATATATATATATATATATATATATATGTATATTCTGTGTATTCTGAGTATATATATGTATATTCTGTGTATTCTGAGTATATATATGTATATTCTGAGTATATATATATATATATATATATATATATATATATATATGTATGTATATTCTGTGTGTTCTGAGTATTCTGAGTATATATGTATATTCTGAATATATATATATATATATGTATATTCTGTGTATTCTGAGTATATATATGTATATTCTGAGTATATATATATATATATATTCTGTGTATTCTGAGTATATATATATATATATTCTGTGTATTCTGAGTATATATATATATATATATATATATATATATGTATATATATGTATATTCTGTGTATTCTGAGTATATATACACACATGTATATTCTATGTATTCTGAGTATATATATGTATATTCTGTGTATTCTGAGTATATATATATATATATATATATATATATATTTATTTATTCTGTGTATATATATATATATATATATATATATATATATATGTATATTCTGAGTATATGTATGTATATTCTGAATATATATACCGTATTTATCGGCGTATAACACGCACTTTTTAGGCTAAAATTTTTAGCCTAAAGTCTGTGTGCGTGTTATACGCCGATACACCCCCAGGAAAGGCAGGGGGAGAGAGGCCGTCGCTGCCCGCTTCTCTCCCCCTGCCTTCCCTGGGGTCTAGAGCGCTGCTGTCGGCCCTTCTCACCCCCTGGTTATCGCCGACAGCCAGGGGGAGAGAAGGGGCAGCGGCACCCATTGCCGGCGCCGCTGCCCCGTTGCCTCCCCCCATCCCCGGTGGCATAATTACCTGAGTCCGGTCCGCGCTGCTCCAGGCCTCCGTCGTGCGTCCCCGGCGTCATTGCTATGCGCTGAACGGCGCGGCGCATGACGTCAGAGCGCCGCGCCGCGCATAGCAACGACGCTGGGGACGCACGACGGAGGCCTGGAGCAGCGCGGACCGGACTCAGGTAATTATGCCACCGGGGATGGGGGGAGGCAACGGGGCAGCGGCGCCGGCAATGGGTGTCGGTGCCGCTGCCCCTTCTCTCCCCCTGGCTGTCGGCGCCGCTTCTCTCCCCCTGGCTATCGGCGCCGGCATCGATAGTCAGGGGGACAGAACGGGCAGCGGCGCCGATAACCAGGGGGTGAGAAGGGCCGACAGCAGCGCTCTAGACCCCAGGAAAGGCAGGGGGAGAGAAGCGGGCAGCGACGGCCTCTCTCCCCCTGCCTTTCCTGGGGGTATATCGGGGTATACACGCGCACACACGCAACCTCATTTTATCATGGATATTTGGGTAAAAAACTTTTTTTACCCAAATATCCTTGGTAAAATGAGGGTGCGTGTTATAGGCCGGTGCGTGGTATACCCCGATAAATACGGTATATGTATATTCTGTGTATTCTGAGTATATATACACACATGTATATTCTGTGTATTCTGAGTATATATACGTATATTCTGTGTATTCTGAGTATATATATATATATATATATATATATATATATGTATATTCTGAGTATATAAATGTATATTCTGTGTATTCTGAGTATATATATATATATATATATATATATATATATGTATATTCTGTGTGTTCTGAGTATATGTATATATTCTGTGTTTTCTGAGTATTCTGAGTATATATGTATATTCTGAGTATATATATATATATATATATATATATATATGTATTTCCTCTTCGTCCCTCTGGCAGCACAGAAGGGATATTCCTAGTTCGCCATCCCAAATCAGGACCATCCCCTAGAATAAAATTAACATAATTGCTGGGTTGGGCCAGAGGCTCCATATAGGTACCCAGCATACACTGCACCTTGTGTTTTTTTTTGTCCTCCTTCCAGATATGGATCATCCCTACCTCGGAGGATTTCTTAGCCTTGCGGGGTCTTGGCTACTACATTTCCAGTGCGGGGTCTCTGGTGTTACCTATACCGGCGCGTTGTCCTGGTAAGGTTTAGTGGCTGGTGCGGGGTCTCTGGCTAAGTCAGTGCCAGTAATCTGGTAAGTAAAATGTAATCTTTAGAGAACCATTGCGGGGTCTCTGGTTTTCAATCCAGGATAGGGGATCCTGGTTGTCTTAGTCACTGCGGGGCTGTGGCAGTTTTGTTAGCGGAATAGTGCTAACCTCGGGTGTCGGTGCGGGGCACGGACGTCATGTATGGCAGCAGTTGTGGGGATCATCCTAGTCCCTAGGGCCGGTGGTTGCTCGGGCCAGTATGCGATTATTATTATTATCCTGCCTGTTTTTTCTATGCGGAAGGAGCATCTTACCTCCAGTTGTTCTGCTGTCTAGAGCCGGCCTGCTGTGGTCCGGGCCGTGCGCATCTTCCCTGTTCAATGCGCGCGCTTCCTGTGTAGGGGGAGTGTGCGCGCGCTTCCTGTAAGCTGTGGGCTGGTGCGCGCGGCTCCAGCTGTTCTCTTTGTGCCGCTGGATGGCGCGCGCTTGTGACATCACCAGAGGGGTCCAGCGCCCCGGGGGGTCGGCGCATAGGCTTTATCAGCCCAGTTCCTGTGCTGTTCCGGTCTCTCTGAGCTGGGCAGCCGGGTTCTGGGTCTGATAAGGTAAGATAAAGGTCCAGGGTTGCTTGTGGGTTCTTTTTCTTACAAATAAAGTATTCAGTGCGGGGATTGTGCGTTCTCTCCCCAGAATGTCGTCCGAAAAGAGTGCTGAATCAGGGAAAAGAACTTCCAAGGCAAAACATAGGTGCTGCGTATCCTGTGAGCAGCCGATGCCAGAGGACTGCCCATACGATGACTGCGATCGCTGTGCCTCTAAGAAGAAAGCAGCAGCAGGACCTAAAGTAAAGAAGTGTATCAGCTGCCTGCAAAATTTAAAAGATGGGTGGCCGTCAGATCTGTGTGAGGTCTGTTCACCCCCAGAAGAGTCATGTTCTCTGGCATCTGAGGCAAAAACCTTTTTTTCTTGGTTTCGTGACAACTTTGCGGAAGACACGGCCAAGGTTAAGAAGAAGAAGCACGCTAGGAAGGAGTCTTCCTCCTCTGAGTCTTCCTTAGAATCGCCTAGGCCTAGGCGTTCTGGTCATAATAAAAGAAAAAGTAAGAAGCATGCAAAAAGAGTTTTATCATCCTCTGCTTCAGACTCAGCGTCTTCTATAGCAGGTCCATCTAATAAGAGGAAGAGAAAGGCATATAAAAAGAAATATTCTTCATCCTCTTCCTCGTCTTCAGCTTCGGGATCTTCAGACTCCTCCTCTGAGGCTGAATTCGTGTCAGAAGATTTTTTCCTCTTCAAGAAAGAGAGCGCGGAAGCACTCATAAAGAAGGTAAAAGGTTCTATTGAGTCAGGAAGGCATGAGAAGTCTAGCCAGGATAAGGAGGCTTTATTCTACTTTCCTAAGAAAAAGGCAACCGTACTTCCCGGACACCATGTGCTTGACAGCATTATGGAAAAGGAGTGGAAGAAGCCGGACCGAAGAATGGATCTAGGATCAAGATTCAAGGCTATGTACAGGCTGGATCCGGCAGTGTCCGAAGACTGGGACCAACCTGCTGGGGTGGATACGGCTATCGCTAGGGTATCTAAAAAGTCTTTTTTCCCAGCAGATGAATCTATTCTACTAAAAGATCCAATGGATAAGAAGGCCGATATGTTCCTTAAAAGGTCTCATCTTAATCTGGCCGCTCTGAGTAAAGCCGCACTGTCGTCAGTTCCGGTGTCCAGGGCGCTAAGGCTGTGGCTAAGCCAATTGTCGCGTGACATCCAGTCGGGAGTCCCTAGACAGGACTTGGTTCACCAACTTTCATCTATGAAATCTGCGGCAGAATATCTCTGTGATTTTTCTCTGGATACATTAAAGATCTCAGCAAGGAATATGGCCATAGCAAACTCCGCACGCAGGGCAATCTGGTTAAAACCATGGTCAGGAGATACGTCTTCTAAATCTAATTTTTGTGCGTTACCTTTCCAGCCAGGCAAGCTAATTGCAAAACGATTGGACAAGGTACTAAAACGGAACAACAGAGATAAACAACTAGTGCTGCCGCATTCCTTTCGGAAATCATTCAGAAGATTTCGGGGACAGGGTCCCAGAACAGGATTTCATAAAGGACAGTACAATAGAGATAAGAAGTTCCAGCCTAGATATCAGGACAAAAACAAGAAGAGACAAGGAGGAGCATCCAATGTCAAACCGGAGTTCTGACGCCAGGTCCGTGGATCTGGTGGGCACAAGACTACTGAACTTTTCCAGAGAGTGGGAAAAGGTGACGTCAGATCTGTGGGTTCTTCAGATCATCCGCAAAGGATACGGTTTAGAATTTATGCATCAGCCAAGAGACAGATTCCTAAAGAATCAAGGGCAAGATCAGAGAGTCCTCTCTCTTCTAGCAGAGTTCCGGCAAAAGGGCGCGCTGGAACCTGTTCCCCCCGGACAAGAGTTTCAGGGAATATACTCTCATGTCTTCCCTGTGCCCAAGCCAGATGGCAGATGGCGTCTTATAATAGACCTGCGCTTCCTCAACAAGCACCTTCAAAAGAACAAGTTCAAGATGGACAATATTCGATCTCTCTACAACATTGTCCAGAAAGGAGATGTCATGGTGTGTCTAGACCTGAGAGATGCGTATCTCCATGTACCCATCAGGGAACAGGACAGAAGATTCCTCAGGGTGGCGCTCCAGACGCAGCAGCATGTTCTTCATTTTCAGTTTCGAGCGCTGCCATTTGGATTGACAGCAGCCCCAAGAGTATTTACAAAATTGGTGGTAGTCGTGGTAGCTTTTCTTCGTCTTCAGAAGATTCGGATTGTGCCGTATCTGGACGATTGGCTCATTATAGCCAGCAGCCCAGATGTCCTGCTAGAGCATCTCCAGATATGTCTTCAGTTGCTGCAAGAAGTGGGGTTTTTGGTAAATTACCAAAAATCCAGATTAACACCAGCCCCTCGCATGCTATTTTTAGGGTTAATTGTGGACTTGGTGGAGATGAAGATTTTCCTGCCGGAAGAGAAAGTGTCACAGGTGAAGAAGTCAATTCTAGGTTTGTTTCACAGGCCGAGGATCTCCATCAGAAAGGCCATGAGCATCCTGGGCATGCTAACGGCTTCCATAGAAGCAGTGCCGTGGGCAAGAGCCCACTTCAGAGAGTTCCAGGCGGAAATTCTAAAAGTTTGGAACAAGAACTGGACAGCTCTGGAGTCATTCATCACAATATCTTATGGAGTGAGGCGGGGTCTTCTATGGTGGACCAAACAAGTCAATCTGTGCAAGGGCAAGTGTTTCCTTACAGGTCAGCAGATAGCTATCACTACAGATGCCTCTGCCATCGGATGGGGTGCCCATTTAGAGGACAACTGGATTCAGGGTTCATGGTCATCAGAAATGAGTGTAAAATCTTCAAATTTCCGAGAGCTTTTGGCCATACTCCTGGCCCTCCGTCACTTCGAGCACTATGTTGCAGGAAAATCGGTGCTGATAAGAACAGACAATGCGACTGCTGCATTCTACGTAAACAAGCAGGGAGGGACACGGTGTCTTCCCCTTCAGAGGCTTTGTGCCCAAATCATGGCTTGGGCAGAGCCAGTTGTGTTGGATCTGAAGGCGGTTCACATAAAGGGAACCTTGAATCAGCGAGCGGATCTGTTGAGACGGCAAGAGCTCCTGCCTACAGAGTGGGCTCTGAATCCATTATATTTCAAGAGCCTAGTGGACAGATGGGGAACCCCGAACATAGATCTCATGGCGACGCGTCAGAACCGTCAGCTGAGCAGGTTCGGCTCGCTGAAGGCCTGGGAACAGCCAGAAGTCCTCGATGCGTTCTCCATTCGGTGGAGCAAGAAATTTCTGTACATATTTTCGCCTCTGCCTGTTCTACCGAGGGTCCTCAGCAAGATCTTGAGAGAACGTCCTACGGTGATTCTAGTGACACCCTTTTGGCCCCGCAGGGCATGGTTTCCGGTGGTACTACAATTGGCAGAAGGGAACTTCTTCAGATTTCCCGAGGTACCGGATCTTTTAGTACAGAAAGGATTTCTCCATCCTCACCCAGAGAGATTACACCTTACAGCATGGTACCTGAAAGGCAAAGATTAATTCAGCAGGGTTTCTCAGAGGAAGTTGTGGATACTCTCATGTCATCTAGAAGATCGTCCACCAACTTTGTTTACACCAGATTGTGGAGAAGATTTCAGACTTGGCTAGCTGAGAAGAGCTGCCAGATCTCGGTCACGACCATTCTTCAGTTCTTTCAGGAAGGATATGATAAGGGGTTAAAACCTAACACTTTAAAGGTGCACATGACGGCCATCAACGCAATGACAGATGGAAGATTTGCATCAGAATCGCTGGTCACCAGGTTTTTCAAGGCGCTTAACAAATTAAGACCCATCGTCCGTACCCCGGTAGCCTCCTGGGACTTGGTGTTGGTATTAAATGCTCTAACCAGAGCTCCCTTTGAGCTCATTGGAGAAGTGGAATTGAAGTGGCTATCAATGAAGTTGCTGTTCCTTGTGGCTGTGACTTCAGCGAAAAGAGTGGGAGAACTCTAGGCTCTTTCTGCCAGGGAGCCCTATCTTAGGATCCTGCCAGAGGGAGTAAGATTGAGAACCTTACCTCTGTTCCGGCCGAAGGTGGCCAACACTACCAATATTAATAAGGAGGTGTTTCTGCCAGTTTTCTATCCGGAGCCGGAATCTGAAGAGCAACAGCGATTGCATCGGCTAGATGTAAAGCGATCTTTATCCTGCTATCTTCAGAGGGTGCAGGAGTTTCGCAGAGAAGAAAATCTATTTGTTTTACCAGCAGGGATCAACAAAGGGAAGAAGGCCTCTAAGGATACTTTGGCCAGATGGATTCGTATGACCATCGTGGAGGCCTATGTTGGTGAAGGAAAGGAGCCTCCAGCACCCTTACGGGCCCACTCAACACGTTCCACGTCCACCTCCTGGGCGGAGCGGGAGCAGGTGCCATTGATGGATATCTGTGCTGCGGCTTCTTGGTCCTCTTCCTCCACTTTCGTTAAGCACTACAGGCTGGATTTTCAGAACCCAAACCCAGCCTTCAGCACCGGAGTATTGTCTGCGGCATGTAGAGAATAACCCCCCCTTTTGTTTCTATTTTAGATCCCTTCTGTGCTGCCAGAGGGACGAAGAGGAAAGAGGGTATTTTACTTACCGTAATTCTTCTTTCCTCGAGTCCCGAAGGCAGCACAATACCCACCCAATAAATAAGTTTTGCAGTTTTTCGGTCTATTTTATTTACACAAGGTGCAGTGTATGCTGGGTACCTATATGGAGCCTCTGGTCCAACCCAGCAATTATGTTAATTTTATTCTAGGGGATGGTCCTGATTTGGGATGGCGAACTAGGAATATCCCTTCTGTGCTGCCTTCGGGACTCGAGGAAAGAAGAATTACAGTAAGTAAAATACCCTCTATTCTGAATATATATATGTATATTCTGTGTATTCTGAGTGTATATATATATATGTATATTCTGTGTATTCTGAGTGTATATATATATATATGTATATTCTGTGTATTCTGAGTATATATATATGTATATTCCGAGTATATATATATGTATATTCCGTGTAATCTGAGTATATGTATATATTCCATGTATTCTGAGTATATATGTATATTCTGTGTATTCTGAATATATATGTATATTCTGTGTATTCTGAGTATATATATATATGTATATTCTGTGTATTCGGAATATATATGTATATTCTGTGTATTCTGTATATATATATATATATATATATATATGTATATTCTGTGTATTCTGAGTAGATATATATGTATATTCTGTGTATTCTGAGTATATGTATATATTCTATGTATTCTGAGTATATATATGTATATTCTGTGTATTCTGAATATATATGTATATTCTGTGTATTCTGAGTATATATATGTATATTCTGTGTATTCTGAGTATATATATATATATATATTCTGTGTATTCTGAGTATATATATGTATATTCTGTGTATTCAGTATATATATATATATATATATATATATATATGTATATTCTGTGTATTCTGAGTATATAAAAATGTATATTCTGTGTATTCTGAGCATATATATATGTATATTCTGTGTATATATGTATATTCTGAGTATATATATGTATATTCTGTGTATTCTGAGTGTATATATATATATATATATATATATTCTGTGTATTCTGAGTGTATATATATATATATATATATTCTGTGTATTCTGAGTGTATATATATGTATATTTTCTGTGTGTGACTGTATTGATAAATGGAAATTCATGTTATATTACAGTGAAAGAAGATTATTGGGGAAAACTGTATAATAGAAAGGAGGCTCCAGTACACTGCTGGGTGCCTAATGCCTGGATGCAAGTTGAGATACAGTTGGATACATGGAGACTCTAGTTCCCTGTTGGGCTCCTCTAGCCTGGATACAAGATGAGATACAGTTGGATATATGGAGACTCTAGTTCCCTGTTGGGCTCCTCTAGCCTGGATACAAGATGAGATACAGTTGGATACATGGAGACTCTAGTTCCCTGTTGGGCTCCTCTAGCCTGGATATGAGATGAGATACAGTTGGGTATATGGAGGCTTAAGTACCCTGTTGGGCTCCTCTAGCCTGGATACAAGATGAGATACAGTTGGATATATGGAGACTCTAGTTCCCTGTTGGGCTCCTCTAGCCTGGATATGAGATGAGATACAGTTGGATACATGGAGACTCTAGTTCCCTGTTGGGCTCCTCTTGCCTGGATATGAGAGGAGATACAGTTGGATACACAGAGACTCTAGTTCCCTGTTGGGCTCCTCTAACCTGGATACAAGTTGAGATACAGTTGGATACATGGAGACTCTAGTTCCCTGTTGGGCTCCTCTAGCCTGGATACAAGATGAGATACAGTTGGATACATGGAGACTCTAGTTCTCTGTTGGGCTCCTCTAGCCTGGATATGAGATGAGATACAGTTGGGTATATGGAGGCTTAAGTACCCTGTTGGGCTCCTCTAGCCTGGATACAAGATGAGATACAGTTGGATATATGGAGGCTTTAGTTCCCTGTTGGGCTCCTCTAGCCTGGATATGAGAGGAGATACAGTTGGATACACAGAGACTCTAGTTCCCTGTTGGGCTCCTCTAACCTGGATACAAGATGAGATACAGTTGGATATATGGAGGCTTTAGTACCCTGTTGGGCTCCTCTAGCCTGGATACGAGATGAGATACAGTTGGATATATGGAGACTCTAGTTCCCTTTTGGGCTCATCTAGCCTGGATACAAGATGAGATACAGTTGGATATATGGAGACTCTAGTTCCCTGTTGGGCTCCTCTAGCCTGGATACAAGATGAGATACAGTTGGATATATGGAGACTCTAGTTCTCTGTTGGGCTCCTCTAGCCTGGATATGAGATGAGATACAGTTAGGTATATGGAGGCTTAAGTACCCTGTTGGACTCCTCTAGCCTGGATACAAGATGAGATACAGTTGGATATATGGAGGCTTTAGTTCCCTGTTGGGCTCCTCTAGCCAGGATGAGATGAGATACAGTTGGATACATGGAGACTCTAGTTCCCTGTTGGGATCCTCTAGCCTGGATACAAGATGAGATACAGTTGGATATATGGAGACTCTAGTTCCCTGTTGGGCTCCTCTAGCCTGGATAGGAGATGAGATACAGTTGGGTATATGGAGACTCTAGTTCCCTGTTGGGCTCCTCTAGCCTGGATACAAGATGAGATACAGTTGGATACATGGAGGCTCTAGTACCCTGTTGGGCTCCTCTAGCCTGGATAGGAGATGAGATACAGTTGGATATATGGAGACTCTAGTTCCCTGTTGGGATCCTCTAGCCTGGATACAAGATGAGATACAGTTGGATATACAGAGGCTTTAGTTCCCTGTTGGGCTCCTCTAGCCTGGATATGAGATGAGATACAGTTGGATACATTGAGGCTTTAGTACCCTGTTGGGCTCCTCTAGCATGGATACAAGATGAGATACAGTTGGATATATGGAGTCTCTAGTCCCCTTTTGGGCTCCTCTTGCCTGGATACAAGATGAGATACAGTTGGATATATGGAGACTCTAGTTCCCTGTTGGGATCCTCTAGCCTGGATACAAGATGAGATACAGTTGGATATACAGAGGCTTTAGTTCCCTGTTGGGCTCCTCTAGCCTGGATATGAGATGAGATACAGTTGGATACATTGAGGCTTTAGTACCCTGTTGGGCTCCTCTAGCATGGATACAAGATGAGATACAGTTGGATATATGGAGTCTCTAGTCCCCTTTTGGGCTCCTCTTGCCTGGATACAAGATGAGATACAGTTGGATATATGGAGACTCTAGTTCCCTGTTGGGATCCTCTAGCCTGGATACAAGATGAGATACAGTTGGATATACGGAGGCTTTAGTTCTCTGTTGGGATCCTCTAGCCTGGATATGAGATGAGATACAGTTGGATATATGGAGGCTCTAGTACCCTGTTGGGATCCTCTAGCCTGGATACAAGATGAGATACAGTTGGATATATAGAGACTCTAGTTCCCTGTTGGGCTCCTCTAGCCTGGATATGAGATGAGATACAGTTAGATATATAGAGGCTTTAGTTCCCTGTTGGGCTCCTCTAGCCTGGATACAAGATGAGATCCAGTTGGATATATGGAGACTCTGGTACCCTGTTGGGCTCCTCTAGCCTGGATACGAGATGAGATCCAGTTGGATATATGGAGGCATTAGTACCCTGTTGGGCTCCTCTAGCCTGGATACAAGATGAGATACAGTTGGATATATGGAGTCTCTAGTTCCCTGTTGGGCTCCTCTAGCCTGGATATGAGATGAGATACAGTTAGATATATAGAGGCTTTAGTTCCCTGTTGGGCTCCTCTAGCCTGGATACAAGATGAGATCCAGTTGGATATATGGAGACTCTGGTACCCTGTTGGGCTCCTCTAGCCTGGATACGAGATGAGATCCAGTTGGATATATGGAGGCATTAGTACCCTGTTGGGCTCCTCTAGCCTGGATACAAGATGAGATACAGTTGGATATATGGAGTCTCTAGTCCCCTGTTGGGCTCCTCTAGCCTGGATACAAGATGAGATACAGTTGGATATATGGAGACTCTAGTTCCCTGTTGGGATCCTCTAGCCTAGATACAAGATGAGATACAGTTGGATATATAGAGACTCTAGTTCCCTGTTGGGCTCCTCTAGCCTGGATACAAGATGAGATACAGTTGGATATATGAAGTCTCTAGTTCCCTGTTGGGCTCCTCTAGCCTGGATACAAGATGAGATACACTTGGATATATGGATATTCTAGTTCCCTGTTGGGCTCCTCTAGCCTGGATACAAGATGAGATACAGTTGGATATATGGAGTCTCTAGTCCCCTGTTGGGATCCTCTAGCCTGGAAACAAGATGAGATACAGTTGGATATACGGAGGCTTTAGTTCTCTGTTGGGCTCCTCTAGCCTGGATATGAGATGAGATACAGTTAGATATATGGAGGCTTTAGTTCCCTGTTGGGCTCCTCTAGCCTGGATACAAGATGAGATACAGTTGGATATATGGAGACTCTAGTACCCTGTTGGGCTCCTCTAGCCTGGATACGAGATGAGATCCAGTTGGATATATGGAGGCATTAGTACCCTGTTGGGCTCCTCTAGCCTGGATACAAGATGAGATACAGTTGGATATATGGAGTCTCTAGTCCCCTGTTGGGCTCCTCTAGCCTGGATACAAGATGAGATACAGTTGGATATATGGAGACTCTAGTTCCCTGTTGGGATCCTCTAGCCTGGATACAAGATGAGATACAGTTGGATATACGGAGGCTTTAGTTCTCTGTTGGGCTCCTCTAGCCTGGATATGAGATGAGATACAGTTGGATATATGGAGGCTTTAGTTCCCTGTTGGGCTCCTCTAGCCTGGATACAAGATGAGATCCAGTTGGATATATGGAGACTCTAGTACCCTGTTGGGCTCCTCTAGCCTGGATACGAGATGAGATCCAGTTGGATATATGGAGGCTTTAGTACCCTGTTGGGCTCCTCTAGCCTGGATACAAGATGAGATACAGTTGGATATATAGAGACTCTAGTTCTCTTTTGGGCTCCTCTAGCCTGGATAGGAGATGAGATATAGTTGGATATATGGAGACTCTAGTTCCCTGTTGGGCTCCTCTAGCCTGGATACAAGATGAGATACAGTTGGATATATAGAGACTCTAGTTCCCTGTTGGGATCCTCTAGCCTGGATACAAGATGAGATACAGTTGGATATACGGAGGCTTTAGTTCCCTGTTGGGCTCCTCTAGCCTGGATATGAGATGAGATACAGTTGGATATATGGAGACTCTAGTTCCCTGTTGGGCTCCTCTAGCCTGGATACAAGATGAGATACAGTTGGATATATAGAGACTCTAGTTCCCTGTTGGGATCCTCTAGCCTGGATACAAGATGAGATACAGTTGGATATACGGAGGCTTTAGTACCCTGTTGGGCTCCTCTAGCCTGGATACAAGATGAGATACAGTTGGATATATGGAGTCTCTAGTCCCCTGTTGGGCTCCTCTAGCCTGGATACAAGATGAGATACAGTTGGATATATGGAGACTCTAGTTCCCTGTTGGGATCCTCTAGCTTGGATACAAGATGAGATACAGTTGGATATACGGAGGCTTTAGTTCTCTGTTGGGCTCTTCTAGCCTGGATATGAGATGAGATACAGTTGGATATATGGAGGCTCTAGTACCCTGTTGGGCTCCTCTAGCCTGGATACAAGATGAGATACAGTTGGATATATGGAGACTCTAGTTCCCTGTTGGGCTCCTCTAGCCTGGATACAAGATGAGATACAGTTGAATATATGGAGACTCTAGTACCCTGTTGGGCTCCTCTAGCCTGGATACAAGATGAGATACAGTTGGATATATGGAAACTCTAGTTCCCTGTTGGGCTCATCTAGCCTGGATACAAGATGAGATACAGTTGGATATATGGAGACTCTAGTACCCTGTTGGGCTCCTCTAGCCTGGATACAAGATGAGATACAGTTGGATATATGAAGTCTCTAGTTCCCTGTTGGGCTCCTCTAGCCTGGATACAAGATGAGATACACTTGGATATATGGATATTCTAGTTCCCTGTTGGGCTCCTCTAGCCTGGATACAAGATGAGATACAGTTGGATATATGGAGTCTCTAGTCCCCTGTTGGGCTCCTCTAGCCTGGATACAGGATGAGATACAGTTGGATATATGGAGACTCTAGTTCCCTGTTGGGATCCTCTAGCCTGGATACAAGATGAGATACAGTTGGATATATGGAGGCTTTAGTTCTCTGTTGGGCTCCTCTAGCCTGGATATGAGATGAGATACAGTTGGATATATGGAGGCTTTAGTACCCTGTTGGGCTCCTCTAGCCTGGATATGAGATGAGATCCAGTTGGATATATGGAGGCTTTAGTATCCTGTTGGGCTCCTCTAGCCTGGATACAAGATGAGATACAGTTGGATATATGGAGACTCTAGTTCTCTGTTGGGCCCCTCTAGCCTGGATACAAGATGAGATACAGTTGGATATATGGAGTCTCTAGTCCCCTTTTGGGCTCCTCTTGCCTGGATACAAGATGAGATACAGTTGGATATATGGAGACTCTAGTTCCCTGTTGGGATCCTCTAGCCTGGATACAAGATGAGATACAGTTGGATATACGGAGGCTTTAGTTCTCTGTTGGGCTCCTCTAGCCTGGATATGAGATGAGATACAGTTGGATATATGGAGGCTCTAGTACCCTGTTGGGCTCCTCTAGCCTGGAAACAAGATGAGATACAGTTGGATATATGGAGACTCTAGTTCCCTGTTGGGATCCTCTAGCCTGGATAC
This sequence comes from Hyla sarda, assembly GCF_029499605.1. Classification (NCBI taxonomy): domain Eukaryota; kingdom Metazoa; phylum Chordata; class Amphibia; order Anura; family Hylidae; genus Hyla; species Hyla sarda. The sequence goes on from NC_079190.1 coordinate 2,393,850, forward strand.
AAGATGAGATACAGTTGGATATATAGAGACTCTAGTTCCCTGTTGGGCTCCTCTAGCCTGGATACAAGATGAGATACACTTGGATATATGGATATTCTAGTTCCCTGTTGGGCTCCTCTAGCCTGGATACAAGATGAGATACACTTGGATATATGGAGTCTCTAGTCCCCTGTTGGGTTCCTCTAGCCTGGATACAAGATGAGATACAGTTGGATATATGGAGACTCTAGTTCCCTGTTGGGATCCTCTAGCCTGGATACAAGATGAGATACAGTTGGATATACGGAGGCTTTAGTTCTCTGTTGGGCTCCTCTAGTCTGGATATGAGATGAGATACAGTTGGATATATGGAGGCTTTAGTTCCCTGTTGGGCTCCTCTAGCCTGGATACGAGATGAGATCCAGTTGGATATATGGAGGCTTTAGTACCCTGTTGGGCTCCTCTAGCCTGGATACAAGATGAGATACAGTTGGATATATGGAGACTCTAGTTCTCTTTTGGGCTCCTCTAGCCTGGATAGGAGATGAGATACAGTTGGATATATGGAGACTCTAGTTCCCTGTTGGGCTCCTCTAGCCTGGATACAAGATGAGATACAGCTGGATATATAGAGACTCTAGTTCCCTGTTGGGATCCTCTAGCCTGGATACAAGATGAGATACAGTTGGATATATGGAGACTCTAGTTCTCTGTTGGGCTCCTCTAGCCTGGATATGAGATGAGATACAGTTGGATATATGGAGGCTTTAGTTCCCTGTTGGGCTCCTCTAGCCAGGATGAGATGAGATACAGTTGGATACATGGAGACTCTAGTTCCCTGTTGGGATCCTCTAGCCTGGATACAAGATGAGATACAGTTGGATATATGGAGACTCTAGTTCCCTGTTGGGCTCCTCTAGCCTGGATAGGAGATGAGATACAGTTGGGTATATGGAGACTCTAGTTCCCTGTTGGGCTCCTCTAGCCTGGATACAAGATGAGATACAGTTGGATACATGGAGGCTCTAGTACCCTGTTGGGCTCCTCTAGCCTGGATAGGAGATGAGATACAGTTGGATATATGGAGACTCTAGTTCCCTGTTGGGATCCTCTAGCCTGGATACAAGATGAGATACAGTTGGATATACAGAGGCTTTAGTTCCCTGTTGGGCTCCTCTAGCCTGGATATGAGATGAGATACAGTTGGATACATTGAGGCTTTAGTACCCTGTTGGGCTCCTCTAGCATGGATACAAGATGAGATACAGTTGGATATATGGAGTCTCTAGTCCCCTTTTGGGCTCCTCTTGCCTGGATACAAGATGAGATACAGTTGGATATATGGAGACTCTAGTTCCCTGTTGGGATCCTCTAGCCTGGATACAAGATGAGATACAGTTGGATATACAGAGGCTTTAGTTCCCTGTTGGGCTCCTCTAGCCTGGATATGAGATGAGATACAGTTGGATACATTGAGGCTTTAGTACCCTGTTGGGCTCCTCTAGCATGGATACAAGATGAGATACAGTTGGATATATGGAGTCTCTAGTCCCCTTTTGGGCTCCTCTTGCCTGGATACAAGATGAGATACAGTTGGATATATGGAGACTCTAGTTCCCTGTTGGGATCCTCTAGCCTGGATACAAGATGAGATACAGTTGGATATACGGAGGCTTTAGTTCTCTGTTGGGATCCTCTAGCCTGGATATGAGATGAGATACAGTTGGATATATGGAGGCTCTAGTACCCTGTTGGGCTCCTCTAGCCTGGATACAAGATGAGATACAGTTGGATATATGGAGACTCTAGTTCCCTGTTGGGATCCTCTAGCCTGGATACAAGATGAGATACAGTTGGATATATAGAGACTCTAGTTCCCTGTTGGGCTCCTCTAGCCTGGATATGAGATGAGATACAGTTAGATATATAGAGGCTTTAGTTCCCTGTTGGGCTCCTCTAGCCTGGATACAAGATGAGATCCAGTTGGATATATGGAGACTCTGGTACCCTGTTGGGCTCCTCTAGCCTGGATACGAGATGAGATCCAGTTGGATATATGGAGGCATTAGTACCCTGTTGGGCTCCTCTAGCCTGGATACAAGATGAGATACAGTTGGATATATGGAGTCTCTAGTCCCCTGTTGGGCTCCTCTAGCCTGGATACAAGATGAGATACAGTTGGATATATGGAGACTCTAGTTCCCTGTTGGGATCCTCTAGCCTAGATACAAGATGAGATACAGTTGGATATATAGAGACTCTAGTTCCCTGTTGGGCTCCTCTAGCCTGGATACAAGATGAGATACAGTTGGATATATGAAGTCTCTAGTTCCCTGTTGGGCTCCTCTAGCCTGGATACAAGATGAGATACACTTGGATATATGGATATTCTAGTTCCCTGTTGGGCTCCTCTAGCCTGGATACAAGATGAGATACAGTTGGATATATGGAGTCTCTAGTCCCCTGTTGGGATCCTCTAGCCTGGAAACAAGATGAGATACAGTTGGATATACGGAGGCTTTAGTTCTCTGTTGGGCTCCTCTAGCCTGGATATGAGATGAGATACAGTTAGATATATGGAGGCTTTAGTTCCCTGTTGGGCTCCTCTAGCCTGGATACAAGATGAGATACAGTTGGATATATGGAGACTCTAGTACCCTGTTGGGCTCCTCTAGCCTGGATACGAGATGAGATCCAGTTGGATATATGGAGGCATTAGTACCCTGTTGGGCTCCTCTAGCCTGGATACAAGATGAGATACAGTTGGATATATGGAGTCTCTAGTCCCCTGTTGGGCTCCTCTAGCCTGGATACAAGATGAGATACAGTTGGATATATGGAGACTCTAGTTCCCTGTTGGGATCCTCTAGCCTGGATACAAGATGAGATACAGTTGGATATACGGAGGCTTTAGTTCTCTGTTGGGCTCCTCTAGCCTGGATATGAGATGAGATACAGTTGGATATATGGAGGCTTTAGTTCCCTGTTGGGCTCCTCTAGCCTGGATACAAGATGAGATCCAGTTGGATATATGGAGACTCTAGTACCCTGTTGGGCTCCTCTAGCCTGGATACGAGATGAGATCCAGTTGGATATATGGAGGCTTTAGTACCCTGTTGGGCTCCTCTAGCCTGGATACAAGATGAGATACAGTTGGATATATAGAGACTCTAGTTCTCTTTTGGGCTCCTCTAGCCTGGATAGGAGATGAGATATAGTTGGATATATGGAGACTCTAGTTCCCTGTTGGGCTCCTCTAGCCTGGATACAAGATGAGATACAGTTGGATATATAGAGACTCTAGTTCCCTGTTGGGATCCTCTAGCCTGGATACAAGATGAGATACAGTTGGATATACGGAGGCTTTAGTTCCCTGTTGGGCTCCTCTAGCCTGGATATGAGATGAGATACAGTTGGATATATGGAGACTCTAGTTCCCTGTTGGGCTCCTCTAGCCTGGATACAAGATGAGATACAGTTGGATATATAGAGACTCTAGTTCCCTGTTGGGATCCTCTAGCCTGGATACAAGATGAGATACAGTTGGATATACGGAGGCTTTAGTACCCTGTTGGGCTCCTCTAGCCTGGATACAAGATGAGATACAGTTGGATATATGGAGTCTCTAGTCCCCTGTTGGGCTCCTCTAGCCTGGATACAAGATGAGATACAGTTGGATATATGGAGACTCTAGTTCCCTGTTGGGATCCTCTAGCTTGGATACAAGATGAGATACAGTTGGATATACGGAGGCTTTAGTTCTCTGTTGGGCTCTTCTAGCCTGGATATGAGATGAGATACAGTTGGATATATGGAGGCTCTAGTACCCTGTTGGGCTCCTCTAGCCTGGATACAAGATGAGATACAGTTGGATATATGGAGACTCTAGTTCCCTGTTGGGCTCCTCTAGCCTGGATACAAGATGAGATACAGTTGAATATATGGAGACTCTAGTACCCTGTTGGGCTCCTCTAGCCTGGATACAAGATGAGATACAGTTGGATATATGGAAACTCTAGTTCCCTGTTGGGCTCATCTAGCCTGGATACAAGATGAGATACAGTTGGATATATGGAGACTCTAGTACCCTGTTGGGCTCCTCTAGCCTGGATACAAGATGAGATACAGTTGGATATATGAAGTCTCTAGTTCCCTGTTGGGCTCCTCTAGCCTGGATACAAGATGAGATACACTTGGATATATGGATATTCTAGTTCCCTGTTGGGCTCCTCTAGCCTGGATACAAGATGAGATACAGTTGGATATATGGAGTCTCTAGTCCCCTGTTGGGCTCCTCTAGCCTGGATACAGGATGAGATACAGTTGGATATATGGAGACTCTAGTTCCCTGTTGGGATCCTCTAGCCTGGATACAAGATGAGATACAGTTGGATATATGGAGGCTTTAGTTCTCTGTTGGGCTCCTCTAGCCTGGATATGAGATGAGATACAGTTGGATATATGGAGGCTTTAGTACCCTGTTGGGCTCCTCTAGCCTGGATATGAGATGAGATCCAGTTGGATATATGGAGGCTTTAGTATCCTGTTGGGCTCCTCTAGCCTGGATACAAGATGAGATACAGTTGGATATATGGAGACTCTAGTTCTCTGTTGGGCCCCTCTAGCCTGGATACAAGATGAGATACAGTTGGATATATGGAGTCTCTAGTCCCCTTTTGGGCTCCTCTTGCCTGGATACAAGATGAGATACAGTTGGATATATGGAGACTCTAGTTCCCTGTTGGGATCCTCTAGCCTGGATACAAGATGAGATACAGTTGGATATACGGAGGCTTTAGTTCTCTGTTGGGCTCCTCTAGCCTGGATATGAGATGAGATACAGTTGGATATATGGAGGCTCTAGTACCCTGTTGGGCTCCTCTAGCCTGGAAACAAGATGAGATACAGTTGGATATATGGAGACTCTAGTTCCCTGTTGGGATCCTCTAGCCTGGATACAAGATGAGATACAGTTGGATATATAGAGACTCTAGTTCCCTGTTGGGCTCCTCTAGCCTGGATACAAGATGAGATACAGTTGGATATATGAAGTCTCTAGTTCCCTGTTGGGCTCCTCTAGCATGGATACAAGATGAGATACACTTGGATATATGGATATTCTAGTTCCCTGTTGGGCTCCTCTAGCCTGGATACAAGATGAGATACAGTTGGATATATGGAGTCTCTAGTCCCCTGTTGGGCTCCTCTAGCCTGGATACAAGATGAGATACAGTTGGATATATGGAGACTCTAGTTCCCTGTTGGGATCCTCTAGCCTGGATACAAGATGAGATACAGTTGGATATATGGAGGCTTTAGTTCTCTGTTGGGCTCCTCTAGCCTGGATATGAGATGAGATACAGTTGGATATATGGAGGCTTTAGTTCCCTGTTGGGCTCCTCTAGCCTGGATACAAGATGAGATACAGTTGGATATATGGAGGCTTTAGTTCTCTGTTGGGCTCCTCTAGCCTGGATATGAGATGAGATACAGTTGGATATATGGAGGCTTTAGTACCCTGTTGGGCTCCTCTAGCCTGGATAGGAGATGAGATCCAGTTGGATATATGGAGGCTTTAGTACCCTGTTGGGCTCCTCTAGCCTGGATACAAGATGAGATACAGTTGGATATATGGAGACTCTAGTCCCCTTTTGGGCTCCTCTTGCCTGGATACAAGATGAGATACAGTTGGATATATGGAGACTCTAGTTCCCTGTTGGGATCCTCTAGCCTGGATACAAGATGAGATACAGTTGGATATACGGAGGCTTTAGTTCTCTGTTGGGCTCCTCTAGCCTGGATATGAGATGAGATACAGTTGGATATATGGAGGCTCTAGTACCCTGTTGGGCTCCTCTAGCCTGGAAACAAGATGAGATACAGTTGGATATATGGAGGCTCTAGTACCCTGTTGGGCTCCTCTAGCCTGGAAACAAGATGAGATACAGTTGGATATATGGAGACTCTAGTTCCCTGTTGGGATCCTCTAGCCTGGATACAAGATGAGATACAGTTGGATATATAGAGACTCTAGTTCCCTGTTGGGCTCCTCTAGCCTGGATACAAGATGAGATACACTTGGATATATGGATATTCTAGTTCCCTGTTGGGCTCCTCTAGCCTGGATACAAGATGAGATACACTTGGATATATGGAGTCTCTAGTCCCCTGTTGGGTTCCTCTAGCCTGGATACAAGATGAGATACAGTTGGATATATGGAGACTCTAGTTCCCTGTTGGGATCCTCTAGCCTGGATACAAGATGAGATACAGTTGGATATACGGAGGCTTTAGTTCTCTGTTGGGCTCCTCTAGTCTGGATATGAGATGAGATACAGTTGGATATATGGAGGCTTTAGTTCCCTGTTGGGCTCCTCTAGCCTGGATACGAGATGAGATCCAGTTGGATATATGGAGGCTTTAGTACCCTGTTGGGCTCCTCTAGCCTGGATACAAGATGAGATACAGTTGGATATATGGAGACTCTAGTTCTCTTTTGGGCTCCTCTAGCCTGGATAGGAGATGAGATACAGTTGGATATATGGAGACTCTAGTTCCCTGTTGGGCTCCTCTAGCCTGGATACAAGATGAGATACAGCTGGATATATAGAGACTCTAGTTCCCTGTTGGGATCCTCTAGCCTGGATACAAGATGAGATACAGTTGGATATACGGAGGCTTTAGTTCCCTGTTGGGCTCCTCTAGCCTGGATATGAGATGAGATACAGTTGGATATATGGGGGCTTTAGTACCCTGTGTGGCTCCTCTAGCCTGGATACAAGATGAGATACAGTTGGATATATGGAGCCTCTAGTCCCCTGTTGGGCTCCTCTAGCCTGGATACAAGATGAGATACAGTTGGATATATGGAGACTCTAGTTCCCTGTTGGGATCCTCTAGCTTGGATACAAGATGAGATACAGTTGGATATACGGAGGCTTTATTTCTCTGTTGGGCTCTTCTAGCCTGGATATGAGATGAGATACAGTTGGATATATGGAGGCTCTAGTACCCTGTTGGGCTCCTCTAGCCTGGATACAAGATGAGATACAGTTGGATATACAGAGACTCTAGTTCCCTGTTGGGCTCCTCTAGCCTGGATACAAGATGAGATACAGTTGGATATATGGAGACTAGTTCCCTGTTGGGATCCTCTAGCCTGGATACAAGATGAGATACAGTTGGATATATAGAGACTCTAGTTCCCTGTTGGGTTCCTCTAGCCTGGATACAAGATGAGATACAGTTGGATATATGAAGTCTCTAGTTCCCTGTTGGGCTCCTCTAGCCTGGATACAAGATGAGATACACTTGGATATATGGATATTCTAGTTCCCTGTTGGGCTCCTCTAGCCTGGATACAAGATGAGATACACTTGGATATATGGAGTCTCTAGTCCCCTGTTGGGCTCCTCTAGCCTGGATACAAGATGAGATACAGTTGGATATATGGAGTCTCTAGTTCCCTGTTGGGCTCCTCTAGCCTGGATACAAGATGAGAAACAGTTGGATATATGGAGACTCTAGTTCCCTGTTGGGATCCTCTAGCCTGGATACAAGATGAGATACAGTTGGATATACGGAGGCTTTAGTTCTCTGTTGGGCTCCTCTAGCCTGGATATGAGATGAGATACAGTTGGATATATGGAGGCTTTAGTTCCCTGTTGGGCTCCTCTAGCCTGGATACAAGATGAGATACAGTTGGATATATGGAGACTCTAGTACCCTGTTGGGCTCCTCTAGCCTGGATACAAGATGAGATCCAGATGGATATATGGAGGCTTTAGGAGGCTGTTGGGCTCCTCTAGCCTGGATACAAGATGAGATACAGTTGGATATATGGAGACTCTACTTCTCTTTTGGGCTCCTCTAGCCTGGATAGGAGATGAGATACAGTTGGATATATAGAGACTCTAGTTCCCTGTTGGGCTCCTCTAGCCTGGATACAAGATGAGATACAGTTGGATATATGAAGTCTCTAGTTCCCTGTTGGGCTCCTCTAGCCTGGATACAAGATGAGATACACTTGGATATATGGATATTCTAGTTCCCTGTTGGGCTCCTCTAGCCTGGATACAAGATGAGATACAGTTGGATATATGGAGTCTCTAGTCCCCTGTTGGGCTCCTCTAGCCTGGATACAAGATGAGATACAGTTGGATATACGGAGGCTTTAGTTCTCTGTTGGGCTCCTCTAGCCTGGATATGAGATGAGATACAGTTGGATATATGGAGGCTTTAGTTCCCTGTTGGGCTCCTCTAGCCTGGATACAAGATGAGATACAGTTGGATATATGGAGACTCTAGTACCCTGTTGGGCTCCTCTAGCCTGGATACAAGATGAGATCCAGATGGATATATGGAGGCTTTAGGAGGCTGTTGGGCTCCTCTAGCCTGGATACAAGATGAGATACAGTTGGATATATGGAGACTCTACTTCTCTTTTGGGCTCCTCTAGCCTGGATAGGAGATGAGATACAGTTGGATATATAGAGACTCTAGTTCCCTGTTGGGCTCCTCTAGCCTGGATACAAGATGAGATACAGTTGGATATATGAAGTCTCTAGTTCCCTGTTGGGCTCCTCTAGCCTGGATACAAGATGAGATACACTTGGATATATGGATACTCTAGTTCCCTGTTGGGCTCCTCTAGCCTGGATACAAGATGAGATACAGTTGCATATATGGAGTCTCTAGTCCCCTGTTGGGCTCCTCTAGCCTGGATACAAGATGAGATACAGTTGGATATATGGAGACTCTAGTTCCCTGTTGGGATCCTCTAGCCTGGATACAAGATGAGATACAGTTGGATATACGGAGGCTTTAGTTCTCTGTTGGGCTCCTCTAGCCTGGATATGAGATGAGATACAGTTGGATATATGGAGGCTTTAGTTCCCTGTTGGGCTCCTCTAGCCTGGATACAAGATGAGATACAGTTGGATATATGGAGACTCTAGTACCCTGTTGGGCTCCTCTAGCCTGGATACGAGATGAGATCCAGTTGGATATATGGAGACTCTAGTTCTCTTTTGGGCTCCTCTAGCCTGGATAGGAGATGAGATACAGTTGGATATATGGAGACTCTAGTTCCCTGTTGGGCTCCTCTAGCCTGGATACAAGATGAGATACAGTTGGATATATAGAGACTCTAGTTCCCTGTTGGGATCCTCTAGCCTGGATACAAGATGAGATACAGTTGGATATCCGGAGGCTTTAGTTCCCTGTTGGGATCCTCTAGCCTGGATATGAGATGAGATACAGTTGGATATATGGGGGCTTTAGTACCCTGTTGGGCTCCTCTAGCCTGGATACAAGATGAGATACAGTTGGATATATGGAGTCTCTAGTCCCCTGTTGGGCTCCTCTAGCCTGGATACAAGATGAGATACAGTTGGATATATGGAGACTCTAGTTCCCTGTTGGGATCCTCTAGCTTGGATACAAGATGAGATACAGTTGGATATACGGAGGCTTTAGTTCTCTGTTGGGCTCTTCTAGCCTGGATATGAGATGAGATACAGTTGGATATATGGAGGCTCTAGTACCCTATTGGGCTCCTCTAGCCTGGATACAAGATGAGATACAGTTGGATATATGGAGACTCTAGTACCCTGTTGGGCTCCTCTAGCCTGGATACAAGATGAGATACAGTTGGATATATGGAGACTCTAGTTCCCTGTTGGGCTCATCTAGCCTGGATACAAGATGAGATACAGTTGGATATATGGAGACTCTAGTACCCTGTTGGGCTCCTCTAGCCTGGATACAAGATGAGATACAGCTGGATATATGGAGACTTTAGTTCCCTGTTGGGCTCCTCTAGCCTGGATACAAGATGAGATACAGTTGGATATATGGAGACTCTAGTTCCCTGTTGGGATCCTCTAGCCTGGATACAAGATGAGATACAGTTGGATATATGGAGGCTTTAGTACCCTGTTGGGCTCCTCTAGCCTGGATACAAGATGAGATACAGTTGGATATATGAAGTCTCTAGTTCCCTGTTGGGCTCCTCTAGCCTGGATACAAGATGAGATACACTTGGATATATGGATATTCTAGTTCCCTGTTGGGCTCCTCTAGCCTGGATACAAGATGAGATACAGTTGGATATATGGAGTCTCTAGTCCCCTGTTGGGCTCCTCTAGCCTGGATACAAGATGAGATACAGTTGGATATACGGAGGCTTTAGTTCTCTGTTGGGCTCCTCTAGCCTGGATATGAGATGAGATACAGTTGGATATATGGAGGCTTTAGTTCCCTGTTGGGCTCCTCTAGCCTGGATACAAGATGAGATACAGTTGGATATATGGAGACTCTAGTACCCTGTTGGGCTCCTCTAGCCTGGATACAAGATGAGATCCAGATGGATATATGGAGGCTTTAGGAGGCTGTTGGGCTCCTCTAGCCTGGATACAAGATGAGATACAGTTGGATATATGGAGACTCTACTTCTCTTTTGGGCTCCTCTAGCCTGGATAGGAGATGAGATACAGTTGGATATATAGAGACTCTAGTTCCCTGTTGGGCTCCTCTAGCCTGGATACAAGATGAGATACAGTTGGATATATGAAGTCTCTAGTTCCCTGTTGGGCTCCTCTAGCCTGGATACAAGATGAGATACACTTGGATATATGGATACTCTAGTTCCCTGTTGGGCTCCTCTAGCCTGGATACAAGATGAGATACAGTTGCATATATGGAGTCTCTAGTCCCCTGTTGGGCTCCTCTAGCCTGGATACAAGATGAGATACAGTTGGATATATGGAGACTCTAGTTCCCTGTTGGGATCCTCTAGCCTGGATACAAGATGAGATACAGTTGGATATACGGAGGCTTTAGTTCTCTGTTGGGCTCCTCTAGCCTGGATATGAGATGAGATACAGTTGGATATATGGAGGCTTTAGTTCCCTGTTGGGCTCCTCTAGCCTGGATACAAGATGAGATACAGTTGGATATATGGAGACTCTAGTACCCTGTTGGGCTCCTCTAGCCTGGATACGAGATGAGATCCAGTTGGATATATGGAGACTCTAGTTCTCTTTTGGGCTCCTCTAGCCTGGATAGGAGATGAGATACAGTTGGATATATGGAGACTCTAGTTCCCTGTTGGGCTCCTCTAGCCTGGATACAAGATGAGATACAGTTGGATATATAGAGACTCTAGTTCCCTGTTGGGATCCTCTAGCCTGGATACAAGATGAGATACAGTTGGATATCCGGAGGCTTTAGTTCCCTGTTGGGATCCTCTAGCCTGGATATGAGATGAGATACAGTTGGATATATGGGGGCTTTAGTACCCTGTTGGGCTCCTCTAGCCTGGATACAAGATGAGATACAGTTGGATATATGGAGTCTCTAGTCCCCTGTTGGGCTCCTCTAGCCTGGATACAAGATGAGATACAGTTGGATATATGGAGACTCTAGTTCCCTGTTGGGATCCTCTAGCTTGGATACAAGATGGGATACAGTTGGATATACGGAGGCTTTAGTTCTCTGTTGGGCTCTTCTAGCCTGGATATGAGATGAGATACAGTTGGATATATGGAGGCTCTAGTACCCTATTGGGCTCCTCTAGCCTGGATACAAGATGAGATACAGTTGGATATATGGAGACTCTAGTACCCTGTTGGGCTCCTCTAGCCTGGATACAAGATGAGATACAGTTGGATATATGGAGACTCTAGTTCCCTGTTGGGCTCATCTAGCCTGGATACAAGATGAGATACAGTTGGATATATGGAGACTCTAGTACCCTGTTGGGCTCCTCTAGCCTGGATACAAGATGAGATACAGCTGGATATATGGAGACTTTAGTTCCCTGTTGGGCTCCTCTAGCCTGGATACAAGATGAGATACAGTTGGATATATGGAGACTCTAGTTCCCTGTTGGGATCCTCTAGCCTGGATACAAGATGAGATACAGTTGGATATATGGAGGCTTTAGTACCCTGTTGGGCTCCTCTAGCCTGGATACAAGATGAGATACAGTTGGATATATAGAGACTCTAGTTCTCTGTTGGGCTCCTCTAGCCTGGATACAAGATGAGATACAGTTGGATATATGGAGACTCTAGTTCTCTGTTGGGCTCCTCTAGCCTGGATACAAGATGAGATACAGTTGGATATATAGAGACTCTAGTTCCCTGTTGGGATCCTCTAGCCTGGATACAAGATGAGATACAGTTGGATATATAGAGACTCTAGTACCCTGTTGGGCTCCTCTAGCCTGGATATGAGATGAGATACAGTTGGATATACGGAGGCTTTAGTTCCCTGTTGGGCTCCTCTAGCCTGGATATGAGATGAGATACAGTTGGATATATGGAGGCTTTAGTACCCTGTTGGGCTCCTCTAGCCTGGATACAAGATGAGATGCAGTTGGATATATGGAGACTCTAGTTCCCTGTTGGGCTCATCTAGCCTGGATACAAGATGAGATACAGTTGGATATATAGAGACTCTAGTTCCCTGTTGGGTTCCTCTAGCCTGGATACAAGATGAGATACAGTTGGATATATGAAGTCTCTAGTTCCCTGTTGGGCTCCTCTAGCCTGGATACAAGATGAGATACACTTGGATATATGGATATTCTAGTTCCCTGTTGGGCTCCTCTAGCCTGGATACAAGATGAGATACAGTTGGATATATGGAGACTCTAGTACCCTGTTGGGCTCCTCTAGCCTGGATACGAGATGAGATCCAGATGGATATATGGAGGCTTTAGTACCCTGTTGGGCTCCTCTAGCCTGGATACAAGATGAGATACAGTTGGATATATAGAGACTCTAGTTCCCTGTTGGGCTCCTCTAGCCTGGATACAAGATGAGATACAGTTGGATATATGAAGTCTCTAGTTCCCTGTTGGGCTCCTCTAGCCTGGATACAAGATGAGATACACTTGGATATATGGATATTCTAGTTCCCTGTTGGGCTCCTCTAGCCTGGATACAAGATGAGATACAGTTGGATATATGGAGACTCTAGTTCCCTGTTGGGATCCTCTAGCCTGGATACAAGATGAGATACAGTTGGATATACGGAGGCTTTAGTTCTCTGTTGGGCTCCTCTAGCCTGGATATGAGATGAGATACAGTTGGATATATGGAGGCTTTAGTTCCCTGTTGGGCTCCTCTAGCCTGGATACAAGATGAGATCCAGTTGGATATATGTAGACTCTAGTACCCTGTTGGGCTCCTCTAGCCTGGATACGAGATGAGATCCAGTTGGATATATGGAGGCTTTAGTACCCTGTTGGGCTCCTCTAGCCTGGATACAAGATGAGATACAGTTGGATATATGGAGACTCTAGTTCTCTTTTGGGCTCCTCTAGCCTGGATAGGAGATGAGATACAGTTGGATATATGGAGACTCTAGTTCCCTGTTGGGCTCCTCTAGCCTGGATACAAGATGAGATACAGTTGGATATATAGAGACTCTAGTTCCCTGTTGGGATCCTCTAGCCTGGATACAAGATGAGATACAGTTGGATATACGGAGGCTTTAGTTCCCTGTTGGGCTCCTCTAGCCTGGATATGAGATGAGATACAGTTGGATATATGGGGGCTTTAGTACCCTGTTGGGCTCCTCTAGCCTGGATACAAGATGAGATACAGTTGGATATATGGAGTCTCTAGTCCCCTGTTGGGCTCCTCTAGCCTGGATACAAGATGAGATACAGTTGGATATATGGAGACTCTAGTTCCCTGTTGGGATCCTCTAGCTTGGATACAAGATGAGATACAGTTGGATATACGGAGGCTTTAGTTCTCTGTTGGGCTCCTCTAGCCTGGATAGGAGATGAGATACAGTTGGATATATGGAGGCTCTAGTACCCTGTTGGGCTCCTCTAGCCTGGATACAAGATGAGATACAGTTGGATATATGGAGACTCTAGTACCCTGTTGGGCTCCTCTAGCCTGGATACAAGATGAGATACAGTTGGATATATGGAGACTCTAGTTCCCTGTTGGGCTCCTCTAGCTTGGATTCAAGATGAGATACAGTTGGATATATGGAGACTCTAGTTCCCTGTTGGGCTCCTCTAGCCTGGATACAAGATGAGATACAGTTGGATATATGGAGACTCTAGTACCCTGTTGGGCTCCTCTAGCCTGGATACAAGATGAGATACAGTTGGATATATGGAGACTCTAGTTCCCTGTTGGGCTCCTCTAGCCTGGATACAAGATGAGATACAGTTGGATATATGGAGACTTTAGTTCCCTGTTGGGCGAATACTCATGGGGGAGCGTTATAAAAACCTGTGTAGAGGAAGAGCGGTGCAGGTGCCCATAGAAACCAATCAGATCGCTTTCATTTTTCACAGGTCCCTTAAAAAATTAAAGAAGCAATCTGAATTGTTGCTATGAGTAACTGCACGGCTCTTCCTCTACAAGGTTTTGATAAATCTCCCCCATGGAGGCCATCTTGGAGGATGGAAGTAGAAGAGATTCCATGGACCCCCGGATCAGAGTAAGTTATTTCCTATATGGCTTGGAATTGGGCCTCCGCTAACATATCAGTCATCTGAGCGTTGGGGCTTTTTATTTTCTCCTTGTGGCTACTAGGGGTGACCGTCTGGCGTATGCGATGGCTCCCCACATCACACCACCGGGGAGCAGGGTGCCATTCCACAGCAAAGGAAGGATTAAAGCGTCACCACAAGGCTCCAGCGGATCTCAAACAGAACCATCGCTAAAGATTCATTGCTTCAGACCATACAGCTCCAGTGTCCACCAATGCGACAGGGAGGGTGTAAGGCAGTGGCGGATCCAGGGGGGAGGGGGGCAACGGGGCAGTTCTGCCCCCCCATATAATACTACTAAAATAGCATAGCTCCCGCTCCCTCATTCACTGTTTATTTACCTTTTTGCCGGCGCAGCTGCAGGGACTCTATACCAAATGCTGACAGGCCGGCGCGATGACATCACATTATCGCGCCGGCAGATCCCGTCCCCGCGGCTCGCCGCTCGGCTCGTCTGCAGTGCCCACTGAGCTGCCTGTGTGACGCTGCAAGTAAGAAGATGATTTTCGGCGGGGGAACAAAATCTAAGTGTACATTTTTTTTTTCTGTTTAAAAGAGACAACTATATGGCACTGGGGTCAGGTGGAAATTATGTGGCACAGGAAAGGAGAAATGAATGTGAGCGGACTATGACAGGGGGCATTATATGTTAAGAGCACTGACCCCTGTCATGTGCCCCTCACATATAATGCCCCCTGTGCCGTGCCCCTCACATATATTGTGCCCCTTACGTATAATGCCCCCCTGTGGGGCTGGACTGGGGGCATTATATGTGAGGGGCACAGCACAGGGGACATTATATGTGAGGGGCACAGCACAGAAGGCATTATTTCATATAAATGCCCCCTGTGCTGTGCTCCTCACATATAATGCCCCCTGTGCTGTGCCCCTCACATATAATGCCCCCTGTGCTGTGCCCATCACATATAATGCCCTCATCATGCACCCCTCACATATAATGCCCCCATCATGTGCCCCTCTTATATAATGCCCCCATCATGTGCCCCTCACATATAATGCCCCCATCATGTGCCCCTCTTATATAATGCCCCCATCATGTGCCCCTCACATATAATGCCCCCATCATGCACCCATTTTATTCAGAGGGTTCACTGCACAGCAAGTTATATTCAGAGGGTGCAGTGTGTGATAGTATTATATACAGAGGATACGGTGTGTGATAGTATTATATACAGAGGGTACGGTGTGTGATAGTATTATATACAGAGGGTACGGTGTGTGGTAGTATTATATACAGAGGGTACGGTGTGTGATAGTATTATATACAGAGGGTACGGTGTGTGGTAGTATTATATACAGAGGGTACGGTGTGTGATAGTATTATATACAGAGGGTACGGTGTGTGGTAGTATTATATACAGAGGGTACGGTGTGTGGTAGTATTATATACAGAGGGTACGGTGTGTGGTAGTATTATATACAGAGGGTACGGTGTGTGGTAGTATTATATTCAGAGGGCATAGTGTGTGATAGTATTATATTCAGAGGGCATAGTGTGTGATAGTATTATATACAGAGGGTACGGTGTGTGGTAGTATTATATACAGAGGGTACGGTGTGTGGTAGTATTATATACAGAGGGTACGGTGTGTGATAGTATTATATACAGAGGGTACAGTGTGTGATAGTATTATATACAGAGGGTACGGTGTGTGGTAGTACTATATTCAGAGTGTGCAGTGTGTGATAGTATTATATACAGAGGGTACGGTGTGTGATAGTATTATATACAGAGGGTACGGTGTGCGGTAGTATTATATTCAGAGGGTACGGTGTGTGATAGTATTATATACAGAGGGTACAGTGTGTGGTAGTATTATATACAGAGGATACGGTGTGTGATAGTATTACATACAGAGGGTACGGTGTGTGATAGTATTACATACAGAGGGTACGGTGTGTGGTAGTATTATATACAGAGGGTACGGTGTGTGATAGTATTACATACAGAGGGTACGGTGTGTGGTAGTATTATATACAGAGGGTACGGTGTGTGATAGTATTACATACAGAGGGTACGGTGTGTGATAGTATTACATACAGAGGGTACGGTGTGTGATAGTATTATATACAGAGGGTACGGTGTGTGATAGTATTATATACAGAGGGTACGGTGTGTGATAGTATTATATACAGAGGGTACGGTGTGTGATAGTATTATATACAGAGGGTACGGTGTGTGATAGTATTATATACAGAGGGTACGGTGTGTGATAGTATTATATACAGAGGGTACGGTGTGTGATAGTATTACATACAGAGGGTACGGTGTGTGATAGTATTATATACAGAGGGTACGGTGTGTGATAGTATTATATACAGAGGGTACGGTGTGTGATAGTATTATATACAGAGGGTACGGTGT
Source organism: Hyla sarda (assembly GCF_029499605.1). NCBI lineage: Eukaryota > Metazoa > Chordata > Amphibia > Anura > Hylidae > Hyla > Hyla sarda. The sequence continues at coordinate 2,410,742 of NC_079190.1, forward strand.
GTGATAGTATTACATACAGAGGGTACGGTGTGTGGTAGTATTATATACAGAGGGTACGGTGTGTGATAGTATTATATACAGAGGGTACGGTGTGTGATAGTATTACATACAGAGGGTACGGTGTGTGATAGTATTATATACAGAGGGTACGGTGTGTGATAGTATTATATACAGAGGGTACGGTGTGTGATAGTATTATATACAGAGGGTACGGTGTGTGATAGTATTACATACAGAGGGTACGGTGTGTGATAGTATTATATACAGAGGGTACGGTGTGTGGTAGTATTATATACAGAGGGTACGGTGTGTGGTAGTATTATATACAGAGGGTACGGTGTGTGGTAGTATTACATACAGAGGGTACGGTGTGTGATAGTATTATATACAGAGGGTACGGTGTGTGATAGTATTATATACAGAGGGTACGGTGTGTGATAGTATTATATACAGAGGCCATCAGCTGTCCGGGCTTGCTGGGAGTTGTAGTTTTGAAACCTCTGGAGGTCCGCAGGTTGAAGACCACTGCGGCCTTCGACATCATCCAGCCCCCTCTCACCCCCTTTAGTTCTGTACAGTACTCGCCTCCGCTCGGCGCTGGTCCGGTGCTGCAGGACTGTCCGGTGGGGAGGTCGTCCGGTGGGATAGTGGTTCCGGGCTGCTATCTTCACCGGGGGCGCCTCTTCTCCGCGCTGCGGGCCCGGAATAGAGACGTTGCCTTGACGATGACGCAGAAGGACGTTGGTAATGAACGCACCTCTGCGTCGTCGTCAAGGCAACGTGACTATTCTGGGGCCGGGCCCGCAGCGCGGAGAAGAGTCGCCCCCAGTGAAGATAGCAGCCCGGAACCACTATCCCACCGGACCACCTCCTCTCCGGACAGTCCTGCAGGACCGGACCAGCGCCGAGCGGAGGTGAGTACTGTACAGAACTAAAGGGGGTGAGAGGGGGCTGGATGATGTGGAAGGCCGCAGTGGTCTTCAACCTGCGGACCTCCAGAGGTTTCAAAACTACAACTCCCAGCAAGCCCGGACAGCCGATGGCTGCCCGGGCTTGCTGGGAGTTGTAGTTTTGAAACCCCTGGAGGTCCGCAGGTTGAAGACCACTGAGGGCAGAGAGTTAACTCGAGTATAAGCCGAGGGGGGTGTTTTCAGCACGAAAAATCGTGCTGAAAAACTCGGCTTATACTCGAGTATATACGGTAGTATTTTTTTGGTTGCGCCATACATTTTATGGTAAAGTGAGTGATGGCATTACAACGGACAACTGGTCGCGCAAAAAACAAGCCCTCACACTAGTCTGTGGATGAAAATATAAAAGAGTTATGATTTTTTGAAGAAGAGGAGGAAAAAACGAAAACGTAAAAATACAATTGTCCTTGAGGCCCAAATGGGTTGAGTTCTTAAGGGGTTAAAGTCTTTGGGATTTTTTGATTATCTGTTCTGACCCGTTATCACCCGTCATGAATAACGGCCGTTAGTTGTGTCGGAAGAATTAATGGCCTATGCACAAATTTTTCTTCCGTCACAAGAAACGGGTAAATTAACGGCCGTTATTTATAACATTGAAGTCTATGGTGACGGATGATCCTTTATGTCGTCCACCCGGTTTATAATATCAGTTATTACTTCTGAGCTCAGAAGAGGTGACATCAGCAACTCCTGCAGTGCTGAGAGACTACTACTACTCCCATCATCGAACAGACTTGTTTCCATGATGGGAGTAGTACTTCCCCAGCTGCGGGAGTCTGCAGACAGCTGGGGAGGCTACATTAGTGTTTGTACTACTACCCCCATCATTGAACAGAGTCTGTTCCATCATAGGAATTGTAGTACAGGGGCTGAGGGATTGATCGCACCGGATTTCTCTTCTGAGACCTGATGCGATACGAAGTTATTAAGCAGATGAGCGGGGGACAAGCTCCACAACCCTGCGATGTATCGTGTGCTTTAACTTTCATCCTTGAATCCCCTGCGGGAGCCCTGAATGTCCAGTACTGAGGAGCCAATCAGGGCTCCTGGCGGGAGATTTAAAAATGAACATTGTGAGTAGCGGGGGGGGGGGGGGGGGGGGCATATCTATATTAAAAGCGCTGTGGGGGTTAAGATATATAGCGCTGCAGGGGGGGGGCAGACATATAGCGCTGCAGGGGGGGGCAGACATATAGCCTATATATCTAGCCCCCTGCAGCGCTTTAATAAAGATATGACCCCCGGCGGCGAATTAATAAATATATACCCCGCAGCGCATGCATAATGTACCCTCCGCAGCGCATGTACAGGGTGGGCCATTTCTATGGATACACCTTAATGAGCCACAAGCAGGAAGTTAATATGTGAGGGGGGAAACTTTTCAAGATGGGGGGTGACCATGGCGGCCATTTTGAAGTCGGCCATTTTGAATCCAACTTTAGTTATTTCAATAGGAAGAGGGTCATGTGACACATCAACCTTATTGGGAATTTCACAAGAAAAACAATGATGTGTTTGGTTTTACCGTAACTTTATTCTTTCATGAGTTATTTACAAGTTTCTGATCACTTCTAAAATGTATTCAATGTGCTGGATTGTCAATGCCCCCTCTTCTCTATATACTGCTATATACTACTATATGCACCGCAGGAGAAATGCTAGCACAGGCCTCCAGTATACACTGCTATATACTACTATATACACCGCAGGATAAATGCTAGCACAGGCTTCCAGTATCCGTATACACTGCTATATACTACTATATGCACCGCAGGAGAAATGCTAGCACAGGCTTCCAGTATACACTGCTATATACTACTATATACACCGCAGGAGAAATGCTAGCACAGGCTTCCAGTATCCATATACACTGCTATATACTACTATATACACCGCAGGAGAAATGCTAGCACAGGCTTCCAGTATACACTGCTATATACTACTATATACACCGCAGGATAAATGCTAGCACAGGCTTCCAGTATCCATATACACTGCTATATACTACTATATACACCGCAGGAGAAATGCCAGCACAGGCCTCCAGTATACACTGCTATATACTACTATATACACCGCAGGAGAAATGCTAGCACAGGCTTCCAGTATCCGTATACACTGCTATATACTACTATATACACCGCAGGAGAAATGCTAGCACAGGCCTCCAGTATACACTGCTATATACTACTATATACACCGCAGGAGAAATGCTAGCACAAGCACCCAGTATACACTGCTATATACTACTATATACACCGCAGGAGAAATGCTAGCACAGGCCTCCAGTATCCGTATACACTGCTATATACTACTATATACACCGCAGGAGAAATGCTAGCACAAGCACCCAGTATACACTGCTATATACTACTATATACACCGCAGGAGAAATGCTAGCACAGGCTTCCAGTATCCGTATACACTGCTATATACTACTATATACACCGCAGGAGAAATGCTAGCACAGGCTTCCAGTATCCGTATACACTGCTATATACTACTGTATACACCGCAGGAGAAATGCTAGCACAGGCTTCCAGTATACACTGCTATATACTACTATATACACTGCAGGAGAAATGCCTAGCACAGGCTTCTAGTATCCATATACACTGCTATATACTCCTATATACACCGCAGGAGAAATGCTAGCACAGGCTTCCAGTATCTGTATACACTGCTATATACTACTATATACACCGCAGGAGAAATGCTAGCACAGGCTTCCAGTATCTGTATACACTGCTATATACTACTATATACACCGCAGGAGAAATGCTAGCACAGGCTTCCAGTATACACTGCTATATACTACTATATACACCGCAGGGGAAATGCTAGCACAGGCTTCCAGTATCCGTATACACTGCTATATACTACTATATACACCGCAGGAGAAATGCTAGCACAGGCTTCCAGTATCCGTATACACTGCTATATACTACTATATACACCGCAGGAGAAATACTAGCACAGGCTTCCAGTATCCGTATACACTGCTATATACTACTATATACACCGCAGGAGAAATGCTAGCACAGGCTTCCAGTATCCGTATACACTGCTATATACTACTATATACACCGGAGGAGAAATGCCAGCACAGGCTTCCAGTATCTGTATACACTGCTATATACTACTATATACACCGCAGGAGAAATGCTAGCACAGGCTTCCAGTATCTGTAGTTTCAGGTGCTGCACATCTCGTATCTTCACAGCATAGACAATTGCCTTCAGATGACCCCAAAGATAAAAGTGTAAGGGGGTCAGATCGGGAGACCTTGGGGGCCACGACGACCAATCCACTTTCCAGGAAACTGTTCATCTAGGAATGCTCGGACCTGACACCCATAATGTGGTGGTCACCATCTTGCTGGAAAAACTCAGGGAACGTGCTGATAGAAATACTTTTCATACATAGCGCTGCGGCGGCATATGTATATAAGGTACATTATACAGGCGCTGCGGGGGGGACATTATACACGCGCTGTGGAGGGTACATTATACACGCGCTGTGGAGGGTACATTATACACGCGCTGTGGAGGGTACATTATACACGCGCTGTGGAGGGTACATTATACACGCGCTGTGGGCGGTACATTATACACGCGCTGTGGAGGGTACATTATACATGCGCTGCGGAGGGTACATTATACACGCGCTGTGGAGGGTACATTATACATGCGCTGTGGAGGGTACATTATACACGCGCTGTGGAGGGTACATTATACACGCGCTGTGGAGGGTACATTATACATGCGCTGTGGGCGGTACATTATACACGCGGTGCGGAGGGTACATTATACACGCGGTGCGGAGGGTACATTATACACGCGGTGCGGAGGGTACATTATACAGGCGCTGTGGGCGGTACATTATACATGCGCTGTGGGCGGTACATTATACATGCGCTGTGGGCGGTACATTATACATGCGCTGTGGGCGGTACATTATACATGCGCTGTGGGCGGTACATTATACATGCGCTGTGGGCGGTACATTATACATGTGCTGTGGGCGGTACATTATACATGTGCTGTGGGCGGTACATTATACATGTGCTGTGGGCGGTACATTATACATGTGCTGTGGGCGGTACATTATACATGTGCTGTGGGCGGTACATTATACATGTGCTGTGGGCGGTACATTATACATGTGCTGTGGGCGGTACATTATACATGTGCTGTGGGCGGTACATTATACATGTGCTGTGGGCGGTACATTATACATGTGCTGTGGGCGGTACATTATACATGTGCTGTGGGCGGTACATTATACA